>NC_080041.1:62547509-62847509 GCF_012489685.1 Lotus japonicus | reverse complement strand
GTACAGGTCAGTGTTAAGACCTTCAATGAGTGGTGTGTTGAGAATGTTGGAAGGTATAGTGGAAATTCCAAAACCTTTAAAACCATGATGGTTGGGGAAATTAACCAAACAAATCATTCATCAAATAGCACTTTTGGTTCAGGTTATGCTAATGAATACCTTGATAATGCTTTGACATTGAATTGGCCTCTAGCCAAGTGGGTTGAACAAGTTTTTGTGGCATGTTTGACAGTTTGACCCTGAATGCTTTTTACCCTTTTAATTGCTATTTCATGTGTACTAACATTTTTACCTAAGGACCTGTTTTAGATAATTATGTTACTGATCTTATTTTCAAAGACATTGTAGTATATTTATTACAATTATGATGCGGTTTGAAAGATAAATTGAAGTTCCCAATTCTTTAGAACAACTGATAATCTGAAAAGGTGGTCAATTATCAGTTGAAATTCAATTAAATTGAAACTGAAAGAAATGATTTAAATGCCATTTAATCATATAGCTAATGTTTATTGTCATTAGAAACATGACAGTTGAAAATTCATTTATGTTGAAACAGAAAAAAAGGGAGTTTAAATACCATTTAATCTGTTTATTGCCATTAAAAACATAACAGACTAACAATTAAAAATTCAATTAATTTATTTTAGATTAAAAAAATTCAATTAAATTGAAATTGAAAAAATGATTTAAATACCATTTAAAGATAATCTTTCCGTATGTAGCAAAAAAAATCCGTTTAATCTACTTATATTTTGATACAGTAACTGAATGGATAATTAAGGTGAAAAAAAAACTTGAGTATCATTAATTCTTCAGTCCCAACTAATGACAAGTAAGTGGAAAACTTTATAAGCAAATTGAAATCTTCATTATCTTTATAATAAATTTATACTATTATGTTTTATTATTTGCAGATTAAGATTATAACGTCTTCTGGGAGATCTGTAAAGAGGAGAAGTGTGCATGACTTCCTATTCCGACACTCTTCATTTTCAGTTGCGTCAAATTAGGAAGGAAAAAAAGATAGTATATGTTTGGATTACACACAAAGTCAATATACTCTTATTTTTATTTGGTGCATCGTTGTTTTGTACTGAAACATTGTGAACTGAAACATTGAAAATGGTTAAGAGTTTTATGTCGGCTTTGATTTTTTGTTAATTAAAATTGTAAAGGGTATAAAATAAGTTTCTTCAAAGAGAAAAATTTTACTTTTCTACTTTTTTTTTTGAGAGCAAATTCACTTTTCTACTTTTATATAGTTATTGTCTCACTTTCCTTCCAACTGCAGCACCCAATAAAAAAGTTAATGATTAAATGTGATTCAATCATAATTTAATGTTTATTATCATTCAAAACATGGAAAGAAGAAAATTCATTCACCATGACAAGTTAACCCAAAAAACATAGACAAAGTACATTCAACCCAAAAAATACATTCATTCATCTCTTCACGCAAGTAAACCCTAAATATTTAACTAAATTGAACATAAACTCCAGCCACAAGTATCAGGAAACAAACTATGACTAATATTAACTTCTTCCTAAGTGAACCCCCTTCCTACTGCTATCATCCATCATGGCTTGCATCATGCCAAACGTAGACGCTCCTCAATTATCATTCAAAACATAACAGTTGACAATTCATTTAAATTGAAACTGAAAGAAATTATAAAAATACCATTTTATCATTTTAAAAGTTGAAAACTCAATTTAATTGAAATTCATTTTGATTGACTAACCGAAAAAATAGTTATGTTTTTTTTTTTTTGAAAATAATAATACTTGGGTTCTCACACTAATGGCAAGCAAGGGAATGAGAGTTTTTTTGAGCTAATTCCTCATTATCTTTATGATAAATTTATTCTAAAATTGCATTTGAGAAAACTTCAATTAACCACTTATGACAACAAACGCTTATTCATAAGTTAATTTGAGATTTTTTTTAAATAAATTGAAAATAAACTATAAATAAGTATAAGCTCTTTTTCATAAGCTATTATGAATATCTCATGAAAATAAGCTCAAAATAACATATATTTACGTAAGCTCCGAAATATTTGCATAAACGTTTATGTTATAAAATAAGCTCAAATAAGCTCTTTGAAACGGGTGTGTCATGTTTTCTTCTCTACAAACTGAGAAGAAAACATGCATTAATTTTTTCCATTGGGTCAACATTTGAATAATGAATATTGTTAATAATGTAACATGTTTTGGTGTCTCATGAAGACCAACAAGTTATTCAACGTATAATGGATTTTGCAGATGTTTGTTGTTCTTAACTAAAATACTAAATGTTTAAAAGTATTTAGCAACTACTATGGAAAGGTGCATAGGTTTGGATCGTGGATGCAACAAACAAACTTTTCCTATAACCGATAGATGTGAATCACACGATGCTAATTTATAACATCATAATCAACGCAGGGTCTGATCAATGTGTTTTTTTAGTATCTATTTTTAGCACATACATGTTACTTTAACTCCCTATAATAAACTATTTAATAAATAAAAAAACAATCATCAATCGAGCATTTAGGAAAACAAAGAGAAAAGATAAAAACAAACATTCAATACAAAAAACTTATAAATTTATGATTTTAAATATCTAAAAAGATTAATTCTTTTAATCCGTAAAATATCTTTTTAAAAAAACACAAACTTAAAAAAAGTCACACAAAAAATAAAAAATGAAAATCCCCCGTGCATCGCACGGGTAAAAAATACTAGTTAAACTCAATAAAAAGTGTAAAAATAAAATAAATTATTAAATGATTAAAATAGCCAAAAGTGTAAGTCTAGTGATAAACAAATTAAATTTTGTAAGGAAGAATTCACAAAACTGAACCTTAGAAAAAGTCATTTGTTCAGGGCAGTGTATAGACATTTTAAGGTCTAAGGTGAAACTGTTAAAGTGATTTTCATTTTTTTAAAAGACTTAATATATCATATAAATTATCAATTTTTTATATTGATCTTTTAGTTTTTTCAAAAGCAAATTCATACTTTCTATTTGACGTTTTCTCTTGCAAAGAACAAGAATACAATAATATAATCAATAAACAGATCCTGCAAAATAATAACAAGATAGAAACAATGAAATTTTTCTTTTTTTAGAGAAGAAACAATTAGTGTAGAGCAAACTTGTACAATACGGTATCAAAAAAAACTTGTACAATACTATAAATAAATAAGTTGTAAAAACTAACGGTTGAGTAACCACCAATTAATTTTGATATTTTGAGATTGTAAAAATAACAGATATTTTCTTCATTTAGTTTTTGGAAAATGTAAATTTAAAGTATAAAACTCTACTACTAGTAATTGTCAAAGCTACATTTCTCACGTTACACTTTTCAGTTCCCACATTGCAACTAATATGATATAATTTTTTATTATTCTATTACCTTTCTCAAATTTTAGTAGTATATATTATATAGGTGTTAATTAATTTTTAAAGACCTAATACAATGACCTAATTGAATTTGGCTTATACACGACCCTGCATTTGTTTTGTTGGGAGAGGTCACTGTATCCCAAACAAAGTTAAAATCTTTTAATGAAAAAACATATTAAAATCAAAATGTGAATGATTTGGTTTTTTGGACAGGGACAAACAGTACAACCAAGCATCTAGTTTTGAAATCTGACTACCAATGTTGTGGCTTTTCTTGTCCTATACAACATACATCTCTCCCACTAACTCATGTCCTCTCCAAAAAGTGATACTTTTTCCCCTCCCCTTTTGTATCTCGTCGTTCTTCTCTGCTCCTTCGTCCATGGGGCTGGTGGATGAAGCTCGTCGGAACAGAGGAGGCTACGGTGGTGGTGTGGCCGTTGGTGGTTCTGTTCCGTGCTTGCTAAAGACAGGAAAAGAAGGCATGGTGCGCGTGAGTGGTGGTTTTCATGTTGGGGAGAGGAAGAAGTAGCATGGTGATATGGTGGTGTGGGTCACTAGAAAGGGAAAATAAGAAGGAAGAAGTAGCATGGTGATACTTCTTCCACGTGGAAATGCTGATTGGGCAAAATTCGTGCCCCATCATGCTGAAACACACTTTGGACCCAATTAGACTAAAAAAAAATTT
Source organism: Lotus japonicus (assembly GCF_012489685.1). NCBI lineage: Eukaryota > Viridiplantae > Streptophyta > Magnoliopsida > Fabales > Fabaceae > Lotus > Lotus japonicus. The sequence goes on along the minus strand of NC_080041.1, from coordinate 62,843,418 downwards.
AGAGACTCAATTTGATGCGAAAATTTTTCAAGAGCAAGGTTTGATTCCCTTCACAACTTCAGGGACCAAAAGAGTATTTAAGCAAAAAATATAAAGGGATGGCGAGAAAATTAATGTTAAGAGAGGGGGCAAAGCGAGGGTGCTTGATTTTGAGCGGGATTTAGTTCTTAGAAGCGGATGACAAAGGGTAGCCCAACTTTTTAGCGGGATTTTTTTTTTTTATTGGTATTGGTGTTTTTTAAGTAAATACATATAATCTATTATTAAAATAGATTCATAATTTTTTTCAAAATATAAAAATTCTAAAGTTCCTCTCTTGTAACTAAGCCTCTACTCCCCTCCCTCCCCTCTTATTCAATCTCAGTCTAACCGTGAAGAGAAGCATTTCAATTTCTATACAAAAATTTGTAACTCTGATACAATGCAGCTCAAGTTGAGAAGATGGATTGAAGATTATACACATTCAAAGGGTATATATGCATGAGTGAATCGAGATTCAAGACTCCATTCATTTTTTCACACTGGGGTTTTTCAACGATTTCTCATCGAAGAAGAAGCTGAGTTTGATATTCAGATGGGAGCAATGTACAATATTGTGCCAGAATCTTCCAGAGCTTCCCAGCCCGAGGTATGTCACCGTTTTATGGCTTTGCTAGTGTTTGCGTCGTCGCGTCGCGTAGTCTCCCTCGAACGACTTTGCAAGATGCGACGATGCCTCGCCGACGAAGCTCTCTAGCGGATGCTATTCGCGTTGTAGTTTGGCCGGCGAAAGAGCTTGGCAAGATGCGTCCACGTCTCGCTGGCGACGCTCTCCGGCGGTTGATGTCATTCGCGTGTTTCTTATTGTGGTTATTTTTTTTCCACATTAATGCATGTATCTCTGCATTGAGAAATACTCAAGGTCTGGACTCATTTGAGGGACATGCAGTGGACATCTTTTATTATCTCAGATTACGATATGGATTTCAGATTGACAGTAGTTCTACTTCTGTCAAACACACAAATAAGGCTAAACCTCAAATCACATCCTATTGATAATGTATGATGTTGTTTCTATAATATGAATAGAATTAAAAATAATGCAGTCAAACCAGAAATCAAAGTTCTTTTGAATAAATTCCTCTGTGATTTTTTTTTGGACATTTGCAGCTTGATGATCGTACAACTAATACCGTGATGGATCCACTGTTTATGAATTACAGAGAGTGGTGCAACCACTTGAAACTAAGGCATAGTTTACTCTACTCCCTCCGTTCCTATTTAACTGTCCAGGAAGAGAAGAAACACACATATTAAGGAGTGCAATTAATTTTGTTACTTTTCATAAAAGTATTATTTGATTTCTTATTTCACCCTTTAATATGTATATTATCTTTCCTCATTTATTGTTCCTGCAAGAACATTTCTTGGAAAAACATCATTTAATGCTCTCTTGAAACTCTAAGTGGACAGATATATAGGAACAAATTTTTTTCTTCAAAGTGGACAGTTAATAAGGAACGGAAGGAGTAATATATAACAAGATCTCATGGAGAAAATATTATCCTAGTTTTCCTCATCAATTTTTTATGCTAAAATGCTTTTCTTGTTTATTGACATAGACTCCCTCATGGTCTGTGCAAATATAAAGTCATCAAATTTTTATGCTAAAATGCTTTTCTTGTTTATGTATCATATTTTCAAATTTATGATTTTAAAAATGAATTTCAAGTAAATTTTATATTAAATATTAAAATTCAAAATTCAAAATATGAATTTTTTGTAATAAAAGATGGAGGGGTCGACCTAGGAAAATGCATAGGCCATAGTGGGAGAGGCCAACCCAAAAAAAAGAAGGATCTTCGGGTCTTGATAGCAGATAATCGTGACATACCAGGTGTGGTAGAGTCTCCTGTAGATGTTGAGGACCATGAGCTTCCGTCTATAGAGCAGAATCATGATTGCGTGTTTGAGAGCGGGGCGCGGAGCATGCAGGAGGCAAGGAAATTGTGTGGAGTTGTATTTTTCGGTATTAACGAGGAGACCCTTTAGGCTTGTGGGAAGCATCTCAGAGCTACTCATCCGAAGAAGTATGGAGAGTCTGGGAGTATGCATTAATTGGTATGCGTGGTTTTAGTTTGACGTTTTTTTTGTATGTTTGCATGTTATAGGTTTTGCGTTTTTTATTTACGTTGTGTTGCTTTCGTTTGCATTATATTATATTAAATTTATAGTCGAGAGAATCTATATTTCAACTTCTCACGTATTCAATAAAATTTTGCTTTTAATAAAAAATGTGTATAGTTATTGAACCGTATCTGATGCATCAGAATACAATACAGAAATAAAACTAAATAAGGGTAAAAAAATAAAATTATAATGTTAAATTATTAAAATCAAAATGTGAATGATTTGGATATTTGGACACAGGACAAAGGGTCCAACCAAGCATCTAGTTTTGAAATCTGACCAGTGACCAGTCTTTTGTGTCTCTTCTTGTCCTATACAACATACCTGTCTCCTACTCAACTCATTCTCTCCAAAAAGTGAACCTTTCCCCCCTCTCACACTCTTCTCTCTCCCTCTTCTTCTTCCTCTGAGAGAGAAGAAAGAAAGAACAACCCACAAACAAAGAAAACCCTAAACCCTTCAAACCCTTCAAACCTTTCCACATTCTACCACCCACCTTGTTTCCATGAGAATGCAGCAGCAGCAGAGCACACTGTTGTTCCTGGTGGTGCTACTCTTCCACTCTCTAACAACCACAACCTGCAAATCCACCATCGAGCCATGCACAAACTCAGACTCATGCAACGCGCTTCTCGGCTACACTCTCTACACCGACCTCAAAGTCTCCGAAGTCGCTTCCCTCTTCGGAATCGACCCAATCTCTCTCCTCACCGCCAACGCCATTGACATCTCTTACCCCGACGCCGAACACCACATTCTCCCTCCCAAGCTCTTCCTCAAAATCCCCATTTCCTGTTCCTGCGTTGACGGGATTCGCAAATCGGTGTCCACCAGCTACAAGACGCGTCCTTCTGATACCCTTTCTTCGATTGCTGACTCTGTCTATGGTGGGTTGGTCTCTGCTGACCAGCTTAGAGAAGCGAACTCTATCACTGACCCTTCTGTGCTTGATGTGGGTCAGAGCCTTGTGGTGCCTCTTCCTTGTACTTGCTTCAATGGCTCTGATAACTCTCTGCCTGCTATTTACCTCTCATATGTGGTTCAGCCTGTTGATAGTTTGGCTGCAATTGCTGCAAGGTATTTGACTACTCTCACTGATTTGATGAATGTTAATGCAATGGGGAGCACAGCTATTTCTGATGGTGATATCCTTGCTGTTCCAATACCGGGTAATTTCCTATTCAGTCTCATGCTTTGAGGTTTTAAGAATTATGTTAATTTTTCTTTTCCTTTTGTGTTTGCTATGTTCATTATATATATGGTGTATACTGATATGATGTGCTTTTCAGTTGCTAATTTTGGTCTTCGTTTTGCAGCTTGTGCTTCGAATTTTCCAAAATCTGCTTCTGATTTCGGCTTGCTTGTCCCTAATGGAAGTTATGCTATCACAGCAGGCCACTGTGTGCAATGTAGTTGTGGACCACGAAACCTCAAGTATTAACTAAGCATCTTTTCCTTTTTCTGTTTCCATTATATTCCTTCTCCCATTGTGAATTAATGTAGATTCTGTTTAAGGGTCAGTTTGGTATGGGGTAAATTTGAATTGAAGGAACTGATCCATGTGTTTTGCTTTCTCGTCCCATACAGAACTGACCATGGTAAAGATTGAGAAAGCTTTGTTACTAATGTGTGTTTTTTGGTTTCTTTCTTTCTTTCCACAGTTTGTATTGTATGCCAACTTCTTTGTCTGCTTCTTGCTCTAGCATGCAATGTAAAAACAGCAATCTTATGCTCGGGAATGTGACAGCGCAACAGAGTAGTGCTGGTTGCAATGTTTCTTCTTGCAGTTATGACGGTCTTGTTAATGGCACCATAGCAACAACGTATGTTTATCCTCTGAACTCATGATTTTCTCATGAAGATATTATTTCAATATTATATATTTTACTGGACTTTAATTTGTGTTTAAGATTGTTTAAATTTTCTTGCTGCCACCTTGCAGGTTGTCGGCATCTCTTCAGCCTCGATGTCCAGGTCAGTGCCTCGTAGGCATACACAGACCCCGAATTGAAATTCATTGCAGAATGTTGTTCACTTTCTAATTATTGTATTGCATAAATTGTTTTTTTGTTTCACTTTTTGGCATTTCATTCTGCATGATTTGTGTGCCGTTATACCAATTTGGTATCCTTGTTTGTCGAACCTAAGTCATACAGGTGAAACTCATGGCTACTTCACAGCTCTAAGTCTTGAGGGTTGTGTGCCGTTATACTGATTTGATCTCCTAGTTCATCGAACCTAAGTCATAAAGGCTTGCTTGCTACTTTGCAGCTCTAAGCCTTGGGATTTTGGAATTTGGACCATTATAGGAAATCAGTCATCATGCATGGCAGTTCACAACATTAATGTACATGGTCGGTCAATTGCATAGTTTGGTTTCTTCATGTTGACCAACCAATTACACACCTATGTTTTTCCTTAACTTACGTAGGTCGTCGTCCAGATATATTTTTGTCCTGTTATGGTGAGCTCATAAATCGGTCAGCCGGATTGAACGTTGTCACTTGCTTAGTTGGTCAACCAGTTTAATGTTATTTGATTTTCGTCATGAATGTAATTTATCTACTTGCATTATTCCCGCTTATTGCCCTTATTGTATATCATGGAGGCCTCGAGCATATAAGGGGTACTCCACAAGCAGAATTGATTTGTACATCAGGATTTCAGGAGGCAGAGTAAGGTGTCCGACTAACCATGCTCTGTCCTTGGGAATTTTTGTGAACAATTTATATACTGAGATGTCAGTTGACCCAGTTCACATTAGGTGGGCTGATTCATTACCACTAGGTCTTCTATTTAATACTTAAACATGCCATACTTTTGAATAGATGGTGTCTTGAATTTCAATATTTAGGGATACAAACAATGAACTATCACCAGGCTTCATGATTTTGTATGCTATCTATGACATCAACTGTATGTGAACTCAGACTACTATAGACTCTAATTGCAGAAAATAGAGTAAGATTTGGTATCATCTAACATTATAGTCCAGGTTCAATCTTTGTTTGGTTAATTGGTTCTATAGGCTGGGTGGTCAGTGAGGTTCTAGTTGCAATTCCTAAGTTAATCTGCTCCTCTCGTACCAAACCCCCTGAAAAATAACTGGTGACACGAAATAAACCGAATTTCATAGATGCCTTCTAAGTTCTAAACATGTTTTAAATGATGCTGCAGGGCTGCAGGAATTCCCTCCTCTAGTTGCTCCACCTACATCTGTTGAGAAGGACCCTACGTTTGCATCCGGACCAGCACCATCACCGCAGTCGCATGGATCTGGTCTACCGTCACCAAAATCCTCAGGCATGCCTGGGCTTCCAGGATTCTCTCCTGCAAACGGCCCCGTTAGTGGGATCTCTTCCGGTGCTTCTGCTGCATGCTCTTTGGTGAAGCCATCACCAACTTTGACGTCTGCTCTCGTGTTATTACTTGCCATGTTGGTGATCCCTGTGGCACTGTAATCTTCTCATTTTTGTGGTGGGTTTAGTTCTATCCTGTTACTTTGTCACTGGAGCTCTTGTCTGTTGTAGTTACTAATTCATTTGTACTCTTTAACTGATTGTGAATCTGGAACACTTGCATTTTGGGTTTAATGACACGCCCAGCCCTTTTATTTTTAGTGCTTTGCTGAACTATCTTCTTCATCCGGGGTCAGTAATTCTAGGTATATAATCTTGTTATCAACCATTGTAGATGATGGTGACACCACTGACAGTGAGTACACTTGAAATCTTGTATTCTTGTGTGTTTGTTAATCGTGTTTTACTATTTTCTCTTTTTCCTTATGCTAGTTGGCAATTAATTGTTTTTCTTGGATTCTACTAAATCTTAAATAGCTTTTATTGTTTGATAACAATTTTCTGTTGCACGGTCCAATATAGGAGTGCAACTTAATGCCAATGTTGGGGTATGGTGTTATGACCTTTCATATGTAAAACTCTTTTTCCCTATTCCTTTGTCATTATTGTTTTGTATTCCATTTTAATTTTGTTTATACTTTGATTAGGTGTAAATTTATTAGTAGCTGTGCTCAAAAGTGATGTGTTAGGTGAGTGTCCACCCAATAATTTCTCTATCCTGTTAAGGTAATGTAATAATGGAAAATGGTTTTTAAGTTTTACATCTTCTGTTTTTAATGTGTTAGGAGTTTTCTGTTAGGAGTTTTGTAGATTGAATTGGATGAAGGAGAAATGGTTTTTAAGTTTTACATCTTCTGTTTTTAATGTGTATGTTTGATTTCTATTCACTTGAGAGAAACCAAATCTAATTCTCCACAATTTTTCTATTCTTAACAGTTAAAATACTCACTTATGATTTCAATCCCTTATAACTTGGAAAACTCTTTAACTTAGAACTTGTGATGAAATCCTATTAGAGCAGGAAACAACACTGTAAAATGCCCAGAAGTAGTTACATGGTTGTTCGGTTAAACATCTATTTTGTTCATGGAGTCACAAAGTATTGGATTTCATCCTGCTCTCCACTTGATATCATTCATCGTCGCCACTGCATGGCACCTTTCATTGCAACTGCCATTGTTTGTTCTCAACCACAACAATCACTAAGCACCCTTCATTTCCACCACATCAAGTTGACACCCCTAACCAGCTGACACCTCCTCCATTGACAATGTCTGACACCCTCCTCTGCCACTACTATCACCGAACTCGACCTCAACCACCTTTGGTGCTTGCACTGCCCATCACCATCTTTGGACACCCTCAACCACTCTCAAGGTTAGACATTCTCCACTTTTACTACTACGACAACGTAGTATCTTCCTTCATTGTCACTATCCAACATTTTCTTCCACCACTGCACCTAGTCATTAACCTCCACCCTTGTCACCGTCACTCACCTTGATTTTTGTTGCTTGACATAGTCTACCGCCGCCATGGAGCATTCTTTATATTGTGAGGCACCCTCCAATTTTGCCACCATCATCTGACACCCTCCATTGCTATTAATGCATGAGAACCCAACGGGAAGGACAAGGCTGCATCTTGAATCAAATGTAGGCAATTTTTGACTTCTCCTTTCATCTAGTCACCTTTGTCGCCCTCCATCAACTTTTGGTCACAACCGTCCCCCTCTCCTCAAGGTGTTTCACAACCCCTCACCCCGGTAGGCTCCGTAACCTTCGTCCTTGTAGGCACACCTTCTTCATCGCCTCCATCTCCGTGTGGATGCCTCCATTTCCTACTCAGCTCCAGCTGAGGTATGTTTGAAATTTTCATAAGGCTCCCTGTTCTCCCTTTGTTTCTCAAAGCTACATGATTGTTCCCAGTTGGTGCCTTGAAGCCATGATGGGCTTCCTTGTTCATCGCACAGTTTGCAACTTTGACAAAGTCAGTTGAGTTATTTCTATATGGGATCGCTGTTTAAAAATATTTTTTTCTCCGCTCATAAGTCAATTAGCTTGTATGGTATATGGGGGTTTTTAAGGTGTTGTGCATAGTCCTTTAGGGTTTTACATCATGTACTTTTAGCTTGTCGCTTGAGTGTGCATACTTGTCTTCATTTTCGTATTTGTGCATTAGTGTAGCACTCTGTAGATTTATTCTCGCATGTCGTAAGTGTCATTTGACAACTATTTAGCTATTTATTAAAAACATTATTGACAAAAATATAAATCAAAGAAGTAAAAATATGTTTTTAGTCCATGTAAAACAGGGTTGAATTGGATTTAATCGCTCTAAAAAAATTCATAACTGTTAATCCACAACATCAATGAAATGGGTGAAAGTAGTCTTTTAGTTCATGTTGTGGCGGTTTAAACCCCCACTTAAACAAAGAATAAATAATTTGTGACTGTTAAAAATTGCCACTAATACATAAAAACCGTTACAAGAAGTACGACAAGTACTTAGTTCACCTCTTTCAGTAATGCTGAAGATTAAAAACTAAAATGTTTTTCACCACTACTAAATGACACGACATTTACGGTGCACAACACACAATATCCTTATTGAACCATTGAAATTATTATTTTCAATTTATTTAATTTTCTAAAAAACATATGATATTGTTAGAAAACACTAGTCGTGCCTTGTCGTCGGATCCAATGTCCTGAAACTTAGCATTTTTTATTTTTGTAGGGCGCCGACTAGCATGAGAGAGGCCCATGGTCCATCTAGGACCACTTGTCTTCTCATGGTCCTATAAGGATCCAAAAATAATATGTTTCGTGCCAAACTTTTTTAAGCTTTTAGATATATTAAAAATTTGTGGGTTTGAGATTTTTTTTTTTTTAATTTGAATTTGGTTTGAGGTGTAGACCCTTTCATGGTGAAGTGTATTGTGTGATGAAAGAAGGAGAAGTTGGGGAAAGAGAGGGTGCGTTGCTGCCATCCGCTTGCGGGCTGCTGTTCCTGTTATGGAAACCTATAACCACCATCTTATTTTGCCGCATTGGAAACCTCACTTGTTTATTTCATTGTCGTCGTTCGTTTGAGAAAATGAGAAAATGAGATTATGGATAATTTTAATCTTTTGGGATTACTTCCGTTTTACGAAACTTTCAGTGATTCATCATTAATGGACCATAATTAAGCTTAGTCCACCCTGAGATCCCACCTTTATATAGTGAGACCAGATTCAATTTAATGTGAATAGAAACATATTTCACCAAAATTAATCAGACCTAAATCACCAATCACTCTCTACTCTCTCTTTATTGAAGATGCATTAAAAGCCAAGATCACATGATATGACTGGGTACAATGCACAAAGTGAAAGTACAATGATGTCACTATCAATTTGCCATATCTTCACACCAACGGATCGAAGCAAAGACCAATATTACCTACGACAGACTATATTTGGCAAAAGGTCTTCATCAAACAGTACTATGCATTTAATGCATCTAACACAAGTACACAAAGTACCGTTTGATCCAACGAATAGAAGCTCTGTTAAGTACACGCTCCAACGATTATCTTTCATCTCACAGAAGATTTAGAAGTATAAAAGGGAATATCTGAAGACATTGCAAGCTAGCTTTTTGGCTCACAATTAAGAAAAGATCATCATCAACGTCTGCTTCAAGAAGAGATAATTTCCAGTACTTTCCATTACTTAATCTCTCATGTATGTAATAAACATAAAATATACTCTTAGTGTCACATCCTATCCTTCATACTTTATGATTCATGGACTAAAATATTTCTACCATCACTCTTAGAATAAGAGAACTTTGTAGAAGTAGACGATCTTGTAAAAGACTGTTTAAGGAGAAGTCATGTCTAATACTTGTAAGGAGTAGTCCTGCAAATACTTGTAGGGATAAGTCCTAAAGAATACTTGTTAGGAGAAGTATTGTCTATTACTTGTAAGGAGAAGTCCTAAGAATACTTGTTATTCCTGGAGAGGCAGCGGCAAAAGGAATACACGATAATGCCTGAAGAGGCAGTGATAAAAGAATACTTATTATGCATGAAGAGGCAGTGGAAAAAGAATACTCAACAATGCTTGAAGAGGCATGAACAATAATACTTGTAAGGAAAAGTCCTTGACACTTGTGTAGTGAAATCTTGGTATAAACAATCTTGGAGTACTAGATGAAAATGTCAATCGTTTGGAAAACCAAATTTTTGGAAGACATAATTCAAACCCTCCTTTCTTGTGCTACTTATGACTATCTCAAGTGTTTCGCAACCCTCACCCCAGTACGCTCTGTCCTTGTAGGCACACCGTCTTCATCGCCTCCATCTCCGTGTGGATGCCTCCACTTCCCTACTCAGCTCCAACTGAGGTATGTTCGAAATTTTCAGAAGGCTCCTTGTTCTCCCTTTGTTTCTCAAAGCTGCATGATTGTTCCCAATTGGTGTCTTGAAGCCATGATGAGCTTCCTTGTTAGTCGCACAGTTTGCAACTTTGACAAACTCAGTTGAGTTATCTTATTTCTATATCGGAGCGTTGATTAAAAATATTTTTTTCTTCGCTCATAAGTTAGCTTCTATGGTATGTAAGGTTTTTTTTAGGGGGTTGTGGATAGCCTTTAGGATTTTACATCATGTACTTTTAGCTTGTCACTTGAGGGTGCATGCTTGTCTTCATTTTCTTATGTATTTGTGCATTAGTGTAGCACTCTTGTAGATTTATTCTTGCATGTTAGATATATTAAAAATTTGTGGGTTTGTGAATTTTTTTATTTATTTGAATTTGGTTTGATGCGTAAGTCCTTTCATGGTGAAGTGTATTGTGTGATGAAAGTAGGAGAAGGTGGGGGAAGAGAGGGTGTGTTGCTGTCATGTTTGACTGCCATCCGCTGTCGTGTCTAGTTGCGGGTCGTCATTCCTATTATGAAAACCTATACCATTGTCTTTTTTCTGCCGCATTGGAAACCTCATTTGTTTATTTCGCAGATGTCCTTTGAGAAGATAAAAAAAGAGATTGTGAATAATTTCAGAAATAATCTTATCTATTGGGCTTAATACATCAGAAGGCCCCTGTAATTGTAAAAGGAATCAAATCCAGGGCCTAGAAAATTTTTGCATTAAATTGAGTCCCTAGAAATTTTTTTTTAATTCAATTAAGGCCAAAGTGTACCAGCCCTCAATTTTATCTCAGTCATCAATTCCACTTGGCTTTTATTATTATTTTTTAATTACAAAAATAATAAAAAATTATTTTTAATTCCAACTCAATTAAATAATCAGAAAAAAAAAATAATGAATAACCTAATCTAATAAACCTTAACTAAACAAACTAATAATCTGTAATTAATCATCTCACCCTATTCAGGGCTAATTAATCATTTTAGCACCTCTTTGAACCCTAGAAATTAAACCCAGAACACACCACCTAATTAATCATATCAGCAAAAACATTTCCACTTCAAATTCCAGCCTTCTAATCTTTCATCTTCATCATTATCTTCTCCATCCACCTCTTACGCAGTTAGAGCACTCGAAACAGAACAAGGAGCTGTGCGCAGCAAAGGAACCAGAGCTGCACCACAATTAATTTTAAATTCAAAAGCAATTTTTTGGATTAGCTATAGCTTCTAGTATGACAAAATATAAACTTATCCAAATAAACATGTTATAAGGAGCAATTTTCAAGCAAACAAAAGAGCAACATGTTACAAGATGAATACAAATTGCAAACTAATGGTCTTGACATCACATATATGATAATGAAGATAACGAAATTGAAAGAGAATTGAAATACGAACATAGATGTTGAGTTGGCTAGCCATGGTTGTTTCTGCAACTTAACCCTGGACCCATTTTGACCAAAAAAAAAACCTGGACCCTTTATCTCTGTGTATCTCAACCCATTATCTTCTTCATCCACCTCTTACCTAGCCAGAGCTGCACCACCCTTACCTTCCACCATCGAGCCTCACCGTCAGCCCCAGATCCCAGATCCACGCACCGCCACCGCCACCCCAGATCCACGCACCCCAGATCCCAAATCCACCAATCGCACCACCACCGCGCACCCTAGATCCACCATCAAACTAATCCTCTTTCATCCTCTGACCGCCACCACTCCCTCCTCCTCCACCCCGATCGGATCCTGCCCACCATCTCAATCTCCCTTCTTTTCTTTCTTCTTCTTCCTTCTCTGCCTTCTCTCCTACTTCGATAGAATTTTAGATTATATTAGATTAGGTTTTATTTTTAATTTTTTTTTGGATAAGCAGGTTTTATTTTAATGAAATGAGATGGAATTAAAAATAAATGAATAACAATAATTAGTATTAAAAAAAAAGATAAAAGCCACGTGGAAAAGTTGTAAATGAAAAAACTAAGACACATCAGCCGGAAACACACTTTGTCCTTAATTGAATTAAAAAAAAAATTCTTAGGGACCCAATTTGATGCAAAAATTTTACAGGTCCTGAAACTGATTCCCTTTACAATTTCAGGGGTCTTCTAATGTATTAAGCCTATCTATTGAGATTACTTTTGTACCTTCCAAAAGATGCACTTTTGGACCTTCCATTCAATTCCGTCGAAACAACCTTTTTGCCAGTTGAACCACTTAATGATTTATATATTTTGTGAACAAATTAATACATATACCATATTTTCTTCTTCTTCTTCTTCATCAATGTTAACTTCATCTTCTTCATCCTTTAAGGTGGTGGCTTCAACACTGTGGTCGTGTTGCTGCTCCGATCCACTTCCTTCCCACCGGACCTCCTCTGCCTCCGCCGGAATCTCCTTTAACATACGACAGACACAAACATGGCGATCCTTCCCTTATAGATCCGAGCCGCCTCCGCCGTAACACCGTCGAAAAGCGATGTTTTTTGGTGTTGTGGCTGCTCTCTCCCTGATTCCGACGAGCCCCTGTTAAACCGCGGCCACGACCGCGAGTTTGGCGTTGTGGTGTCGTCCTGGTCCGATACCATCCCAGACACGCGCATGGAGAGGAGGTGGCCAGGGTTTCAGAGAAAAAGAAGAGAAACCAAAAACAGAAGAAGAAGCGAAACAGAAACAAAGGTTAGGAAGAAAGAAAATGTAAAAAGAAGGAAAGAAAAGGAACTAGTTGGAAAGTCATGAGATTTATTCCCTTTTATGTCTTGATTACATTTCTCTCTTTCCTTTAATAATATTTTAGGCTTAAATGCATTTGGTGCCCCTGATGTTTCATGGGAGTGTAAATGATACCCCTCTTCTAATTTTGTCAATGTTTGTACCCTCCATGAAACAAAACAGTGTAGCGTTTGCCCTTCTGTCAGTTCAACGTTAGTTTACTAACGGAGGGGCTGACGTGGAATTTTATTAAAATGTGATATGGATTTTCTCTATTTTTTAATTCAAAATCAGATTACTTATATTTAAAATTATATATTAATTAAAAAAAACCTTAACTTTTTTTTCTGAATCATTAATCTTCATCCCCTTCACCATATCATCTTCTTCTTCATGTTCTTCATAGCCGCCACCCCAACCACGTCACGCCGCCATCCATTGCTCTGCTTCTTCTGGATGTAGCCAGTTTGGTCGCCCTCCATCACCATCAAGCCCCCTTAATCACCATCCTCTTTCTCTGCCCTTCGATCTCCTCTCGGTTGTCTCACAATTTCGATTCACAGATCTGGTTGCAGGCGGGGGTAGGTTGGGCGGTGCCGATTGAAGGTGGGGGTGGTTCCGATTGCAGGTGGAGTTGGGGTGGTTCCGATTGCAGGTGGAGTTGGGGTGGTTCCGATTGCAGGTGGGGAGTCACGGGTTTCAGTTGTGGTGGTGGGTGGGTTTGTGCTTTGTGAATTTGTCAGATCTCATTTGAATCTTGCTTAGATTTATGGTGATTTTGCTTTCATTCATAAATGTGTTTGATCCCAAAGTTTCATCTTTTACTTGATTTTCCTTATTTGCTTATGAATGATTGAGATTGTGAATAAGGAATTAGGGTGTAGAAAAAGAAATGCATTGGTGAAGCTTGTTTTGCTTCAATTTGTTGAAGTCGTTGCTTGTGTTGTTAACAGGAAAAAAAGAAAATTTTAATTTTTAGTTGTTGTTTTATCTGAATCATGCTTGTCCCCCCTCTTCCTTCTTCCTCTCCTGCAAGTTCTGGTTTCGGGTCATGCTCTGCTTCCCTTCCCTTGCGATTTTTAGTGTTCTGGTTTATTTTGTTCTGGAAATTGAGTTGGAGGAAGAAGATGATGGGTGTTGACCTTCCCCTGGTTTTGTAATAGTTTTTTTTTGCAAATAGGAAAAGCAAAATAAAATTCCACGTCAGCCCCTCCGTTAGTAAACTAACGTTGAACTGACAGAAGGGCAAACGCTACACTGTTTTGTTTCATGGAGGGTACAAACGTTGACAAAATTAGAAGAGGGGTATCATTTGCACTCCCATGAAACATCAGGGGCACCAAATGCATTTAAGCCAATATTTTACAAAAAAAGAACCCATCTGATTGAGGCATGCCTGGGCTTTTCTTCCCTCTTTCGTGAACTTTTTTTTGTGTTGGTCCTTTCATGACATTATTTTACATGTCGTATGGTATGGTGGATGAAGAAGCATGAGGGGTAGATGAAGAAGAAGAAAAGTGGCTGGTTCTGGTTATTGAAGGATGAAAAAGATGAAGTTGACATTGATGAAGAAGAAGAAGAAAATATAGTATATGTATTAATATATATTAATTTGTTCACAATATATTTAAATCATAGGGTTGTTTTGCCACTCCTAGGTCCTGGGTTCAAATCTCTCCCACCCCATTTCTTTCATATTCTTATTTTATTTAATGATGTGGCACGCCATGTGGCCGCTGACGTCCACGTCAGCAAAAACCGTCCAATTGGACGGAAGGTCCAAAATTGCATCTTTTTAAAAGACATTTACCGTGAGTATACACATATTTCACCAAAATTAATCAGACCTAAATCACAAATCACTCTCTTCTCTAGTATCTCTTTAGTCTTTTCTCACCGGCCTTCCCGAGCACGTGACCTTTACGGTCCACCGGACCGCCCCGATCACCACCGCGCACACAACCTCCACCTCCCCCGTCAGCCAGTCCCGCCGCACCGAGACTGGCCGCGCCGCCTCTAGTGTGAAAGACAGTCTTTCCTTCCTTCCTCACCGCCCGCCATGCCTTCCGCTCCTTCAAAGCTCTACGCAGGTACTCCCTCTCCCTCTCCGCCGCCTCCACATTCAATCTCCGCCTCCACATTCACCACCCAATTTTCTTCCCTTTCGTTGCAGATGATGTTAGCCTTCTCGTCGTCACGCTTGACACCAACCCTTTCTTCTGGAGCACTTTCTCCTCCCCGTTCTCCGATTTCCTCTCTCAGGTGCTCGCTTTTCTCAACTCGATCCTCCTCCTCGGTCAGCTTAACCAGGTCGTCGTCATCGCCACCGGGTGCAATTCTTGCGGCTACGTTTACGATTCCGCTTCCGATAAGAACCATGCTTCCACAACCGGCACCATGCCGGCGCTATATTCCAATCTGCTCCGCAACCTTGAACAGTTTGTTGCTAGGGACCAGCAATTAGCCGCGGCGAATCATGCACCGGGAACCGTTCCGTCTTCACTGTTATCAGGGTCATTGTCCATGGCTCTCTGTTGTATCCTTCTCACTGCTTCAGTTTCTGCATTCTTCAAAAATTTGCTCATCCAATTTTGCTTTATTTTCCATTGAAATTGAAAATACTTTGTTTTCATGATTAGGGCTTTCAATTTTTATCATTGCATTTAGTTGTAATTAGGAACTTAGTTATTTTTTTTATTTCACTGAAATTGAATGATTTCTCATTGGACATTTTGAGTGCTTCCTTGAGGATTTTGTTGGACCTGATTTGATTATCAGATATACAGAGAGCTTTTCGTTCAGGGCCGATGCATCCTCAACCTCGGGTGTGTATATATGCGTGCCTATACATGAATCTGTTTTAGTTTTAGATGGAACTTTACAATGCATTACACCTGAATATGATAATTTGCAACTGGTGTCTGGTGCTGTTAATAAACTGTGATTGGCTTTTTATTATTTTCTTCGGTTAATGGGTTATTGCGTGTCCTTGTTGGTTAATTAGAGTTGAATGGATGTTTTGAAAATGATATTCAAATCCAGTCTGATATCTTAAGATTGAGTTTGTGTGGGGGTTTTTGCTCTTTGTCACAGCACAGTCTTCTTTTTATACCTGGGTCTTGGAAATCATTGATTATTTGATGCTAAATGCTGTTTACTCTTACTTGTAAATCTATTTCATTTGCTTGTAGCAACCAATAAAATAAAGATTTAGTGTCCTCTATAAACTGTTCTGTGGTCAAAATTGATTTGGATTGTTCCTCATCTTTGTTTAAATGTATATATAGGCTGATGCTTTGTTGTGGAAGTCAACGTTCTGTTAGCCGTTCTTCCTTTATTGTGATTTGTGATTTTTGTTTCTTTATTTTAGCATTGTCTTTCTAATTTGCTGATTTTGAATAATTACTTTTTTATTTACTAATTTCTGAACAGATTCTATGTTTGCACGGATCTGCTGATGGACCAGAGCAGTATGCACTTCATGATCTTTAATTATATTATATATAGATAACATTTAAATTGATCTTTCACTTCTGATATTACTATTATCCTTTTCAGGTATGTGGCAATCATGAATGCAATATTTTCTGCGCAACATTCTACAGTATATACTGAATCTTCACTTTTCTATTCTTCTTTGTTCCTTTGTGATTGTTCTCAACTTTGGCTTTTTTCTTGTCCACACCGTCAGTTGCTAGTGTTTTTATGTTAGGAAGTTTTTTGCCTAAACTAATATTTTTGTAATGCAGGTTCCTATAGATTCTTGTTATATTGGTTCAAACAATTCAGCGTTCCTTCAGCAGGTAGTTAATTACACATAGATATATTGAATGAGTAACTGTAGGCGTGTATCAGTTGCAGAATATGTTTTATTGACTCTAGTCATTTATTTCCATGTTTTGAATGACAGGCTTCATACATTACCGGTGGCATATATTACAGGCCTCCCCAACTGGATGGGCTTTTTCAATATCTTTCAGTAAGCTTGACTCTTAACTGACTCATTTGACTGCTCCTAAGAAATATTGATCTGCAACTGCCAACTGAGTTTATTTTTTATCTCATAGTTTACAAACTATGATTAGTGGCCTCTGTGATTTTAACCATTTAGAACCACACTGCCTAATATGTTTGTATTTAGTGTCTACTCCTCTCTCTCCTCCAAACCATCCTCTTTGTTTTTTTTTGTTTGCCTGATGCCTAAAATTCTTACATTTTTTTTCCTTCATTATGTTGATATTTGAATTGAACTTTGCTTTAAGGGGATATAATATTCTGTTTTGATTCTGGAACATGAAGAAGAAAATTGGACTATTAATTGAGATGCATAGAAGTGTGACCTAAAATTTCATACCATGACTTTAATACGTTTGTTACTGGACAACCTGTTTACCTGATTTGGAATTAAGCGTATAGTCGTATACTAATATGGGTGTATGTTAACATTATTCCAATACTCAAACTTCAAATTTGTTCAGCAACATTAGCCTTGCTTATTATAAGACTATTTTTGGCAGTTTGCATGTGTATGTATATGTTAGGATCCAATTGCAAGGTATGGGACTTGAGTCCCACATTGAAAGTATGAGATTCTAATCTGGGGATTTATAAGGCCTTGGGCTGTCAATTACTGTGGCTATGAGACTTGAGTCCCACATTGGAAGATTCTAATGTGGGGTTTATTAGGCGTTGGGCTCTCCAACTACAACGGCTAGCTTGACGTGTCCCCTGTCTTCTTTAGCAACCCACACATTAACAGCACCTTGACAGTTTCCAGAATACCAATTCTTCCCCTCTGCCTTTCTTCCCAACCCAAATCAAATCTTCCATGTGAGAAAGAAATCTTGTTTCTTCTGCCGTGAACGACTCTGCCCAAAATGAATCAGCTCCCAGTTGAAATTTTGACCGTGACCCATTGGCTGCCATAGTGGGGTTGATGTCCTTTGTTTATGGAGGGAAAATGACTCGATTCATTATTGCTCGAGTCTGGTTGTCCGTTGTTGCAAGTATGAAAGTCGAACCCCTGGTTGTTGCTGAAGATGCTCCATGTCTGGTGGCCTCGGAGGAGGTAGTTGGGATGATATGAGAAAGACCTATAATGCCCTCCTCATTGAGGGCTCATTTCCTTTTGTCGCCGCCACATTCTCCTCTACTAAGGAACTCGAAGCTGACATCTTCAGCGGGTGTAGTTGTTTGGTTAATCTTCTTGGCCTTTTCTCTCCGACTCATTGTTGTTGGTGTTTGGTGGTGCTGGCAGCAGCAGCATTTTGGGTCAACATAAAATGCTGGTTAAGTGTTGAAAATCATGTAGTTTGGTGCAATTTAGGTTGTGTGTTTACTTTGCAGTTCCAACCTCCTAAAAGAGATTGACACAATGGACTTATTGTTTTATTCTAAAGAAACAGAAATTCAACCAAATAATGTAGTAAAATGAAATAAATCATTTCATACTACGGTCTCAAATTAAAAACTTCGATTGTTGACCCCTGGCAAACTTGTCAATTTTAAGGAACAAGAAAATTATCAGATTCTTCATTCTTTTTGTTTCATCATGATCAGGTTGTCTGTATTTGCATTTTACCTCATGTTTTACTTCTTACGCTAATCTAACATTGTTTATGCAGACAGTTTTTGCAACTGATTTGCACTCTCGTGCCTTTTTACGGCTTCCTAAGTCTGTAGGTGTGGACTTTCGTGCCTCGTAAGTTATTCCTATCTTGTTTATCTCTTCTCTCTCTTTTTCATCTCTCCTGTAAAGCAAGAAATATTTTGACCACAATCTAGCTATCATCAAACTTTTTTTCTTCCTCCAATTGGTCCTTTCTTCTTCCCTTTTTAATTTCTGTTGTCTTGAGAATACACAGCTATTTATGGCTCATTCACCTATGTTGCTTCTGTATGGTGAAAATATCAAATTGTGTATTTCAAGCTAAAATTATATTTGTCCGAGCAAGTCTTTTTCAGTAACCCATGGTTGGTTATGAAATATGTTACCCATAGTCCCATACATTGTTAAGCTATGATGGACAGTCAATGAAAACCAGTAGAAAATAGGATTATATCACACTATACTGAAATTACAGCAATCTTTTGCTGTCCCAGAGTTGAGAAACTCGTACAGAGATTATCTCTGTCCACAAAACTGCCAAAACACAACCACTACTCTCCAAACACTACCACACCAATAAAAAAAATACATAACATAAACTTCCACACAGCAGTGATTAAAACTAAATCCTAAAATGGAAATTGTCTAAACAAAGTTCTATGTTTGGTAGAGTAGACTTTCCAGATACTGGGTCTTTGTTGTGGGCTGATTCTGAAGCTGTCTCACAGTCCATGTTTAGTAACTACAATTTATGTTATCAATGTCCCTCCTTTTAAAGCCTGAGTTCCTACGTATGAAAAGATGATTACCTGATGGTAACTGTCAGATATCTCCTTTAAAAATAGGTATAATGTCAAATGAATCTGATTGAGTATTGATTTTCTTTTTGTGATGATATATTGATATGTAATGTAATGTTGGTGGACTTGTAGTACGAGAAGCGTGATCTGAAACTCTTTTTGCACTGGCAATTTTGTTCTTTTTGTACTATAAATTATGAGATCTGCATATAGATAATTGTATGAAATTTGCAGGTGCTTCTGCCATAAGCAAACAATTGACATGGGTTATGTATGTTCTGTATGCTTATCCATATTCTGCGAGCATCACGATAAGTGTTCAACCTGTGGGTAAGTAAGTGTTTATTTCGCTTACATTATGGCATGGCCTTTTTTCATTCTGTTTCCATAAGCTTCTCCATGTATGATGCTTCAAATGTTCATTATTTAGTTTGCAGATTGTAGGAACCGGGTCAAATTGTTAGGACCCCATTGCAAGGTATGGGACTTGAGTCCCACATTGGAAGTATGGGATTCTAATGTGGGGTTTATAAGGCCTTGGGCTCTCCAACTACAACAGCTAGCTTTTGTGGTGTGGTTCTCCCAAGGTTCTTATCAATGGTATCAGAGCCTTCCACCATGTCTCTGAGCTGCAAACGAGCGGCGCGGGTGGTGACGCCGGCATTGCAGTGTTCGCCCGGGACTAGTCGTGGGGCTAGTGCACAGCCAGCCCGCGCCGGGGCTGCGGAGCGTGGTGGGATGTTAGGACCCCATTGCAAGGTATGGGACTTGAGTCCCACATTGGAAGTATGAGATTCTAATGTGGGGTTTATAAGGCCTTGGGCTCTCCAACTACAACAGCTAGCTTTTGTGGTGTGGTTCTCCCAAGGTTCTTATCACAAATTTTACAGAAATCTTCCTCTTTCAATTGTGTGTTATTTTTTTCCATTTATTATCAGACTGCTATTATTTTTCTGATAATTTGATACAAATATAAATTCCTCTCTTAGCTCAAACTTATAGCTGTAGGTGAAAGAAACTATATCTAATTTAGGGGTTAACATATTTAGAAGAGAATCCTTAAGATGAGGAAGACAATACCTACTGATTAAGATGAAGTTTTAGTCGTATATTTTGAAAAAAATTATTATAATACCCACGTAATCCCAACATTCCTATTCCACTCTTTTACAGAGTTTCTTTCAATTATTCTGTATTATTATGTTCCAGCTTATGCATTGCTATGCAATAGTTACAGTTTATAGCTTTGTCTAGAAAATCTTGTTTGGTCTTTGTGATTCACCAGCTTGAGAGTTTCTAGGTAGAAATGAATTCCTTGTGAATTAATTTATTTAACGATGTATTTTAAATTATATTATGTTCCAGCTTATGCATTTCTATGCAATAGTTATAGCTTCTAACTTTGTCTAGATAATCTTGTTTGGTCTTTGTGATTCACCAGCTTGAGAGTTTCTAGGTAGAAATGAATTCCTTGTGAATTAATTTATTAATCAATGTATTTTAAATTATATAGGAAAGACTAGTGCAAAGCAGACATGCAAGTATGATGAGTATGTTGCGTCTCAAGTAAATTGAACAGAGTAGAAAATTCCATCGGTCTTGAGTTTAAGTTTCACATTTCCCCCCTCTAGAGTCTAGAATGCTAATTAAAGTAGAAAAGCCCAAACGTGAATCCACTTGATGGAAACCTGAGTTACTATACTATGGTTTGTTTCAGCCATTCCGGATGGTAATTATTATTCAGACCTCACTTCTTAACTGGATTGATACTGCACTATACCTTCTGGTAAATATCATTTACTGCGTTATCATTTACCTTTGTTGGTTTTTGTGTCTTTGCACGATCTGTAGGTCTGTATTTGGCCAGGCTCAATCTGATGCTGCCTCAGCAGCCAGTCGTAAAAGAAAGGCTTGACCACAGATCTTGTATCGGTGCGCTTCACATTAATTTTGCTAAGTCCTTCAAGAGAGTTAATCTGTTTAGGCTCTCATACTTGTAGCTTAATGAAATTTTGGCAGCAAATTGCTTTTCTGCCTGTTTGGATGGGGGAAACTGGAGTTTATCCTTGTAGATCTATAAAAGTCAGCATCGACCTGGATAATTAAGAGCCTTGGCAGCTGCAAGATCTTTTTGTGTAGGAGCTGCATAAAAGGCTTTTATTATCTGAAAGGTTTTTTCCTTTAGAAGGCTATGATTTTCATTATGTTCAAATAGTTAAATAGCTTTTTTCTCTAATAGAATCTGTCCCTTTATGATGACGAACTATCATGGATTTTTGTTGTATAGGATTATATTTCAGGAACTGTTTCCATTAAGAGATATCTAATATGGCTAACAAGAGAAGAGTTCATTGATGACTTCATGAACAAATGTCCTATCTCCAACTTTAGTTGATTTAATAATTTTCTTGATACTTGCCAATGTTTCTTGACACATGAATGTAATTTTTTTTTGTCAAATACCAAATCAGTAAGTTCGATGCCACACCCTTTTTTTTGTAAGTATGCCACACCCATTTTAAATTCTTTTAGAAAAGCAACTATTAGAAAGAATTTTTTTTATTTTGTATAATTGCTCATGTTAAAAACTGCTTAATGTTTAATTTGATTAAGTATATAATATTTGTAATGAAAGTTTAACCAAGAATTCAAACATCTATTGAATTCCAAACACGATATCATTTGAGTTGAACATGAGTTTTAATTTAACCGTAGCTTGTATGGAAGTGAATAGATATAATGAAGACATTCATTTATGCAGTACAATGCCGGCGTTGCTAGTTCCACAATATCACATTCATAAGAATACTGCCCCCACCGTTCCAAATTGGTTGTTGCTTAAGATAATGCATACAGTTTAAGAGCTCATTAATTGATATAATATTTGACTATAACACACTTATTTAAAGTTGAGTTATATAAAGAGAGAGAATGACGATTATTGATTAAGTGACTGATGAAAATTGTGATTGGTGAGAATTAAAGGTTGTAGGTGAGAGACAAAATATTAAATGATGAGACAGATAGTCTTGAAATTCTAAAACAACAACCATTTTGGAACGAAGGAAGTAGTTAAATATACTAGTGTGATGATCCGTGCATTGCACAAAAACTTTAGGTTGTTCATTCTTTTTAATATATGAATGAATTAACTTAAATTCACTTAAATTGTGATGGTATGTATCTTTTTTGTTGTTGAAGACAACATGATAGTATGTATTTTACATGTTAGTTATGTTGTTTAACAATAAAAATTTCCAATACGTAAACTGGATAATTTACTTAGTAAAAAAGAATAAGTAAATACATGTTCGTTCAATACAACAAACATTATGCAAAAAAAAAATACAACAAACATTACCAAAAGCTTCCATACACTAGATTCAAGGTAGAAGTCTGTATGTTTCTTGCATCATACAATATATAAATATTAAGACCCCTCTTTGATCGTACTCTAGAGAGTGCTACGTACAACTGAGTGAACTGACTGTGAAGAAGACAAAGAGGAGAGTATACAAATTTTAAGACCCTTCTTTGATCGTACCCTAGAAAATGCTACGTACAACTGACCGTGAAGAAGAGAAATATGAGAGTGCTAAGTACAATTTCTAAATTACTTTACTAATGAATTCATTAAAGTAACTGACTATAAATTTGTTTAACTACTTCCACCAACAGTGAAAAAAGATAATGCCATGTGATCCAACTATAATCTATCAATTTGGCATGGCATACTTAAATTTGAACTTAAAAATACTTCAATAATGCGCTCATCATATTCATTATCATTGTTGTTTCTTACATCAAATTCATAGGTGTAATTTTGTTGCTTTGGCAAGACAATCACTATCTTAACTTGTATAAGGCTCTTAGACTCAAAAGGCTTAAAGGCTCATAGTTTTAGTCCAAGCCTTTGCCTAGTCTCATTTCTCCTTTTGAAATCCTATGCATAAAGTTAAAAGAATAAGCATGATGGGATGCAAGAATTTTGTAGTCAAGCTCATTTATATTATTTACGTCCATCAATCTAAAGAATCCAGCCTCATGCTGCCATCAACGACATCAGTGATGTCTAACATCCAAAGACTGCAAACCAACAACTTCTTCTAAGACATGAGTGCGCTAGTATCAAGCTCCTTGCCCTTGAGAGCTGACATATCCTCAATGGATTGTGCAATGATGACTGACGATAGATCTTCCACTGACACCCTAGATTATAGTCTCAAACCCTCAATTGAGAGTTCTCAAAATTAATCATAGCTAATGTTATCTATGGTCTCTCTAGGGTCGTGGGGCTTAAGGCGAAAATGTTAGAGTGACTTTCTTTTGAAAAAAATCTTAAAAAGGTTTAATATATCATATAAATTATCAATTTTTATATTAACCTTTTAGTTATTTGAGTTGTGAAATCATTTATCAGAGTTTTATAATTAAAACATTTCGCTTTCAATAGATAAAATAGTTAACAGATTTAAACGATCTTATAACATTGTTGACCTTAGATACGACTTGTGCAATCTTAATTTTGAAAATCTACTTTCAGCAGTAGCAACTGTTACATGGATTGACACTATAGACAATACACACACGCACGCAGCACATACACATATGGAAAATAATTTTAAGTTTTAATCTTTCTTCTTTTTTTCTCAGCTACCATGGATCCTCCTACACGTGCTCATAATATAGTCAATGCACAGAACCCACCACAGTCCGGCTCGTTTAGGAAGGAATTGGTGGTTTCATCTATGGGCTTGGGCACACAAGTCTTCTGGTCAATACAACAGAATTTGTTACCACTTTACTTCCACATATAGTCTCCAAACTTATCGTTTTTCCTGTGGCCACGTGGGAGATATAATTTCCTTGTTCGTTCAGCCAATTGTCGGCTACTACAGCGACAATTGCACCTCTAGCTTCGGCCGCTGCCGGCCTTTTATAGTAGCAAGCATGGTTGGTGTTCTTCTGGCCCAGGGTCGTGTATAGACATTTTGGGTAACACATTCCTTCCAGTTTTCTTGGTTACATGTTTCTGTTTTCAGCAATTGGTATCAGAGCTCCGAAAGGGGCCTGATTAAGTGAGTGTGAGTTAAACACAGAGAGATCAGAATGTCTGACTCAGAGAAGTTTGTGCAACCCGCCATTCCGAAGTTCGATGCCATTATGATTATTGGTCTATGACGATGGAGAAATTTCAGCGGAGCAAGGAGATGTGGAGTCTGGTGGATGAAGGGATTCCAGTACTGGAAACTAGGACAACACCAGCGAGCGAGGAGAAAAAGAAGGTCGTGGAGGAGGCCAAGCTCAAAGATCTCAAGGTTAAGAACTATTTGTTCCAAGCTATTGGTAGAGAAATCTTGGAAACAATTCTTGACATGGAGACGTCGAAGGAAATCTAGAACTCAATGAAACAAAAGTATCATGGATCCACAAAGGTGAAAAGGGCACAACTTCAAGCATTGAGAAGGGAGTTTGAGTTGCTTTCCGTGAAAGAAGGAAAGAAGGTAGACAGCTTCTTGGGGAGAACCTTGACTATGGTAAACAAGATGAAATAAAATGGTGAGACAATGGAGTAAAGTACAGTGGTCAGTAAGATACTTAGATCATTGACTTCAAAGTTCAATTATGTTATTTTTCGATAGAGGAATGAAATGATTTAAGTATCTTGAGCATTGATGAATTGCATGGAAGTATGATTGTTCATGAACAAAGGATGCAAGGACACCAAGAGGAGGAACATGTCTTGAAAGTGGTTCAAGAAGATAGGTCCAGCAGAGGAAGAGGTCGAGGTGCACCTAGAGGAGGAAGTGGCAGAGTTAGAGGGAGACAACCTCTAAATAAAGAGGTTATGAAATGTTACAAATGCCATAGGTTGGGACACTTTCAATACGAGTGTCCTGATTGGGAAAATAAAGTAAATTATGCTGAGTTGGAGGAAGAAGAGGAGCTTCTATTGATGGCCTCTTGACTCAGGCTTCAACAATCACATGACGGGAAACAAAGAATGGTTCTTGGATCTGGAAGAATATTTCAGTCGGACAGTAAAGCTTGGGAATGATACGAGAATGACAGTGGTAGCAAAAGGAAGTATACGTTTGCAATTGAATGGCATAACCCATGTAATATCTGATGTATACTACATTCCTGAGCTTAAGAACAATTTATTAAGCATAGGACAACTTCAAGAGAAGGGGTTAGCCATTCAGATTCAGGATGGAACTTGCAAAGTATTCCATCCTAGGAGAGGGGTGATTATGCAGACTAATATGAGTGAGAATAGAATGTTCTTTCTGTTAGCTTCTATGGCACCGAAGAGGTCTATGTGTCTTCAAGCTGAAGCTGTCACGCAGAAAGAAGCACACATGTGGCATTGTTGTTTTGGGCATCTGAATCACAAGGGGCTTAGAACACTTTCGCACAAGAAGATGGTGGTTGGTTTACCCTCTTTGGAGTCTC
The DNA here is from genome assembly GCF_012489685.1 of Lotus japonicus. Lineage (NCBI taxonomy): Eukaryota > Viridiplantae > Streptophyta > Magnoliopsida > Fabales > Fabaceae > Lotus > Lotus japonicus. Next base: position 62,817,895 of record NC_080041.1, on the reverse strand, counting down.
CAGAGAAGATATGCACTACATGTTTAACCGGAAAGCAACATAGAGAACCTGTGCCAAAGAGGAGCTTGTGGAGGACGTCAACACAGTGGCAACTAGTGCATTCAGATATATGTGGTCCTATCAAGCCATTTTCGAACAGTGATAAGAGGTACATCTTAAGTTTTGTAGATGATCATACTCGGAAGACTTGGGTTTATTTCTTACATGAGAAGTCAGAAGCTTTTGTTAAATTCAAAGAGTATAAGGTTGGTGTTGAAAAGGAGATAAGCGCACACATAACTTGCTTGCGGACATATAGGGGTGGTGAGTTCACCTCAAAAGAGTTTGAAGAGTTTTGTCGATCACAGAGTATCAATAGACAATTAACAACAGCTTATACCCCTCAGCAGAACGGAGTCGCTGAGAGGAAGAATATGACGATTATGAATGCTTTTCGATCTATGTTAAATGAGAAGCAAGTTCCTAAATTCTTCTGGTCCGAGGCTGTGAGATGGTGTGTGGATATTCATAATTGGTGTCTGACAGTAGCAGTTGAAAACAAGAATCTAGAAGAGGCTTGGAGTGGTGAGAAACCAGTGGTTCATTATTTTCGAATTTTTGGATGTGTAGCACATGTTCATGTACCAGATCAAAGGAGGAGCAAGCTTGATGATAAGAGCAAAAAATATGTTTTTTTAGGAGTCAGTGATGATTCCAAGGTGTGGAGGTTGTATGATCAGTATCAAAGAAGATCATTGTCAGTAAAGATGTTGTATTTGAAGAAGAAGAAAGTTGGGACTGGGGCAGAACAGAGGAAGAAATTAAGCTGGATATACTAGAATGGGAAGATGAAGATAATAATGATGGAGAAGAAGACCAGAATGAAGAGGAAAATGGCATAACAGATCTGAACAACTCAAGTAGCAATTCCAGCAACTCAAGTAACAGTCTTCCTGAGTCACCTCCTAATGAGCCAATCTCTAAAACGCGGGAAGAACTGGTTGAAGGGAGGGCTGTGCGAGAAAGAAGAGCAGGGGGAAGGATTAGAAGAAAACTTGAATGCAATGATGATGGTGACTGAGAATGACCCAATTTCATTTGGAGAAGTAGCGAAAAAAAGAAAAAGAAATGGAGGGACGCAATGTCAGCAGAAATTGAATCCATAGAAAGAAACCAAACCTGGGAACTCACTGTGCTTCCTAAAGGAGTCAAACCCATTGGAGTTAAGTGGGTGTTCAAAACTAAGCTTAATGAAGATGGGGATGTGGAGAAGTTCAAGGCGAGACTAGTGGCAAAAGGGTATGCACAACGCCATGGAGTCGACTACACTGAAGTATTTGCTCCGGTAGCAAGACTTGACACCATTCGTGTAATACTTACATTTGATGCTCAATTCAGTTGGGAGGTTTTTCAGCTCGCTGTGAAGAGTGTTTTTCTTCCTGAGGACCTTAAGGAGGAAGTGCTTGTGCAGCAACCTGAGGGATTTATAAGGAAAAGTTAAGAAGAGAAAGTCTATAGGCTGAAGAAGGCATTATATGGCCTTAAACAAGCGTCATGTGCTTGGTACAATAGAATTGAAGCTTATTTTGTGCGCGAATATTTTGAAAGATGTCCTAGTGCGCACACATTGTTCACAAAGTCAAAAGGAGGGAGAATATTAATAGTAAGTCTTTATGTTGATGACTTGATCTTTACTGGAAATGATAGAGTCATGTGTGATGATTTTAAAAGTTCAATGATGCTAAAATTTGATATGTCTGACTTGGGGAAGATGAAGCACTTTCTTGGAGTAGAGGTTAGACAATGTTCATATGAAATTTTCATCTGTCAGAGGAGGTATGCAAGAGACGTGCTAGCAAGGTTTTATATGGGGGATATTAATGCAGTGAAGAATCCAACAGTTCCAAGCACAAAGCTTTCTAAAGATGAGGGTGGAGTTAGAGTTGATGAAACTCTTTTCAAACAGGTGGTTGGAAGCCTTATGTACCTGACTGTAACCAGGCCTGACTTGATGTATGGTGTTAGTTTGACAAGTAGATTCATGTCCAGTCCCACTATGTCACACTGGCTTGCAGCAAAAAGAATTTGAAGGTATTTAAAAGGCACAACTAATCTTGGAATCTTCTATAAGAAAGGAGGAAGCAACATGAAGCTCATGGCCTTTACAAACAGTGATTATGCTAGAGACTTGGATGAACGGAGAAGTACCTCTGGGTTTGTGTTTATGTTGGGTTCGAGAGCTATTTCTTGGTCCTCAAAGAAACGATCTATGGTTGTCCTCTCTACTACGATAGCAGAGTATATTGCTGCAGCTTTATGTGCGTGTCAATGTGTTTGGCTCATAATGATGTTAGAGAAAATTGGAGATGAAGATAAAACAAGTATTGAGATCATGTGTGATAACAGCTCCACTATACAACTATCTAAGAATCCGGTGTTTCATGGTAAAAGCAACATATTGACGTAAGATTCCATTTCTTAAGAGACTTGGTGAATGATGGAGTTATTAAAATAAGCTACTGCAACTCTCAGGATCAGATTGCATATATCATGACTTAACCAATAAAGCTAGAGCAGTTTGAGAAGCTTCGTGGCATGCTTGGTGTCACGGAAGTTTCTAAAGTAATCTAAGTGCAGATGCATTAGCTTAAGAGAGTGAATGTTAGATATAGTTTGTTATTTATCTTCTGTTATGTAAAGGCTATGGTTTTATTTTGGGGATTAAGGTGAAAATGTTAGGGTGACTTTGTTTCGAAAAAAATCTTTAAAAGATTTATTATATCATATAAATTGTCAATTTTTATATTAATCTTTTAGTTTTTTTAAGTTGCGAAATCATTTATCAGAGTTTTATTATTAAAACATTTAGCTTTCAATAGATATAATAGTTAACACATTTAATATATCTTATAACATTGTTGACCTTAGATACGACTTGTGCAATCTTAATTTTGAAAACTTCTTTCAGCAGTAGCAACTGTTAGATGGATTGACACTATAGACAATACACACACACGCAACATGCACATGCGCACATACACATATAGAAAAGAATTTTAAGTTTTAATATAACTTGATACTTATATCAGAGTGTTAATTTCTTTTGATATACTATATAGGTACTAATTTTTGGGGGCCTAATGTCATTTCCTAAATAGCCTTGGATTGTCCACGACCTTGTCATGGTTGGCTTACTCTTGGCTTTTGTCACAGATTTAGGGCAGCTTTGTGGGGACCACCTGATCTCCAAGGAAAACCGCCCCCATGCCCATCGATATATGCGTTCGGCACCTTGATACTTAAGATTTCTAATCATGCCCTCTGATGATCCAGTCGCGCCTTGCTCGGTTACCTTCTCAACGGTAATTACCACATGATCCGAATGGGCAACACTTTGTATGCCTCATTCTTGAGCGGATGTAATTATACATTTCTTCATCCCGTGAAATATTACATTTGTGTGTATTAAAATTTCAACTGTAGCAAAATCTTCTTGTGATAGAGTTGTGCCATTGTGAGATGTTTGTGGTTTAGGTGGGATGCTTGGATGTGCCTGAGTTGTCTGGTTTATTTTATGCTCTTATATGGGTCTATGCGCTACTGTTTGTGCTGTAGCTTTATGTTTTTTCTGCAATATATGTTTCGCGTGCTGTTAGGGGACATTGGAATGAGATTTTTTTTTATCTTTTTAGTACTGTTGCTGGTGTTGCGTGATTGATGCAAGCATTGGCAGGGGCAGTTTTTTGCTTCTGGTTGTTTAGTGAACGTGGGTACTGGCATTTGAATACTTACTTTGAAGAGCTTGTGTTCAAGTGTTGATTTAATAATATCTTTTTTCTTAAAAAAATTCAAATTACCAGTACTATATATTTGTAATATCAAAATTTTAAATTACATTTTTTTCATTCCCTGAAATTCAATTGACAGGCAATATAGTGATCTATAGTCTAAGCTTGATACCTCTCTACAAGCTTTTCCCATTCTTTCTGACTTCTGCATACGATGATGCATGCGCCGACCTCAAGGGCAGCTTCTTTATATCCATTATTAACATTATCATCCTCTCCATCTTTATAGTGGTGTATGTGAAGGAGCCACCCATAAATCATGAGGAGGTTCCTCAAGCACTGACTTTATGGGAAACGTTCAAAAATTTGCTTAAGGAAATAAAAAAAAAAAAAAGATACATGGCTCCTAACAGTAGTTTATCACTTGGATGGGCGGCATGGAAACCTTTCATTTTGTCTCAAACTGGCTGGATGGGCCGTGAAATTTTGGAGGCGATCCACGTACGAAAGCATACAAGCACGAGGTTCAAGTCACACTTTATTTTGAATTGGTACACTTTGCAATTGTTAGTTGTTACTGGGACATCCTTGCTAATGTCGTGGATGGGGCGTTGGGTCGGAGGACTCAATAACCTGTGGGTAGTTACTAGTGGGATCCAAACCATATGTTTCGCATTAGCGGTGGTCGTTACAAAGATAGCAGATCATCAACGACAAGTGAATGGGGAAACGCCACTTGAAGTGAAGGTTGTCGCGTTTATCTTATGGGCGGTCCTCGGAATCCCACTCGGGATAATCTCTATTCCTTATTCTTATGATATTGCCAATTTTAAATAATAAAATTATTTACTTTTCTTAATATATGTGTAGGTAACTTATAGTGTCCCCTACGCCCTTGCGTCCATCTACTCAACACGTACTAGGGTTGGCCATGGTAAATTTATTCATAACTTAAATAAATAAGTTGGTTTGGAAGAAGTTTGATGTTGAACAACCGGGGGAGTTAATGATAGTCTGTGGGGTAGATGAAGAAAATAAGGAGATAGCAGAAAGAATGGTTAAGGTAGCTCTGTTGTGTGTTTAGTACAAGCCAGAATCAAGGCCTGTAATGAGTGTTGTGGTCAAAATGTTAGAAGGTTCTGATGAAATTCATAAACTGTTGAACCCATTTCAACACTTGATGGATTTGTCTTTGACTGCTAATCGAGTTCAAGGGTCACAAACTTATACAACAATTGTTTCTTCCAGATCTTCTGTTTTGCTAAGGGACACCAACCTATGTGCTACTCCTTTTATGAGGAAGTATGAGATTGAATTAGCCTCTTGTATATAATGGAAATTGGACTTTCCATTTGGGTTCAATAAGTTGTAAAATATTTTCCCATTTCATTTTCATCTACTTGTTATATTTTTTATTGACAATGTTCTTTTATTTTAAAAAAATAAATAAAATTTCGTATCAATTTAGGACAATTAATATAGCAAGTCAATATAAGTATTCTCTTTGCTTTTGGTTTCCAGGTTTATCTTTAGGAGTTCTAAACATTGGAATAGTAACGCCACAGGTGAGGATCTATATACTTTAATATTTTGGGCAATTATTTTATTACTTTATGACTATACTTAATGGTGATTTATACAGTTTTATTCATTCTTTTCTCTGTAAAAAAATACGGTTTTATTCAAATTTGAAATTCGAAAAAAATGCATTAGTTATAATGCAAGATAAGCCAGCTTATGTGAATAATTTATTGAGTCAACAACATGGACAATAACGACCAAACATGTGAAAATTCATGGTAAGAACCAATATGTGAAAAACATGTGGCATTTTAGGTTACAATATCCACTTTGGTGGTTTAACATGATATATTATTAAGATTAGTTGAAATTCATGTGGGTATGCTAAAAATTTAGATCACACTTCTAATTTAGTAGGCTGCACATAAATTTTAACAAATAAAATAGTGTTAAAAATGTGTTAAGAGACATAGAGTTGGTGTGTTACTAGCATTTGTTTTTGTTACAATGAGGGGAAAACAAAGCCCCAAGTGCAAAGCTAAACTAGGTATATAGAAAGACCAGGATTAGGATAAATATCTCGTCGCAGAATTGAGTGGCACTCTCCATAAGGGGAGTCGAAATAATGGGCACCATACCGGAGATTAAGACCCACTTTCGCCAAGTAATTCGCAAGAATCAGACTCCCTCGAAGTGTGTTGGAAAACAACAGAACCATGTGCTCTCTGCAAATGTAGGATATCCAAAGCCACCTGCTCATAATGATGGGAGCTGAGATATGATGAATGTAACAAGTTGATAACCTCCATAGAATCCTATTCTACAATCACTTTAGGCAAGTAGAAGCTCATGACTAGCTCCACCGTTGTCTTCACTGCTAACAACTCAGTAAGGAAGACATTAGTCGAGGATAGGACGCCAAGGTTGCGACTAAAGCCTTTCACCCAAGCACCTCCTGCGTCCCGAATAACTCCCCCACAAATAGAACTGAGGCTACTACTTAGAGCTCTGTCAATGTTGACCTTAACCCAATCTGCATATGGCCTGATCCAACTAGAGCTCGTGGTGCCAGCGCTGTTGCAGTCAAATACCCCAGGTTGTTGCCTTGGAATGACAACCGACAAAGAAGACACGGATGAGTTAGCAGGTAGTTCCATGCCTAGAGATTTCAAAAGAGCCCAAATGCGCGCGAAGGTGTGCTGAACTTGGTTGAAAACCCTGCCATTTCTCATTCGCTAGATTGCATACAGAGCTGAAGTGAAAAACTGAGCCCAATCTACCCTTGCACTGCCTCGAAACCTTCTGTTGATGTTCCCAGCCACCCAAGATTCCCAGTAAGCAGCAAAGAACGCGTTTTAGACACCATCTCGCAGAGCAGAATTCCAGAATTAAAACACCTCGCTGCATTCACAAAATCTTTTTGAGTATTAGAAATTATACTTTTAACATGACACATTTCTCAATTAAAATAATACAATTTTCGCTTCTTCAAAATATATCAAGAATGTTCAAACTCGATCAATTTCAGTGGCAGACCTAGTGCATTATGAGGGGGTTCAACCCCTTGAACAAAAAAAAGTTACACTTACCCTCCTATATAAATTTTTTTGAACCCCCTGAAATTTTTTAATTGTACTAGTAGTTTAAATTTTGCACTTATTTGCACCAAAGACCCAAACTCACTTGCCCCACTCTCTCACACACGCGTGTGTCTCAGTGTCTTTATTGTAGGAAGTGTGTTTGTTAGTATTGGGCAGTCACGACGTCAAACCCATATCATTACAACAGAGTATCATTATCATGTTGAGTTATTTTATACCGTGATAGACATGCAACTTCAAGAACTTATTGACCGTTTTGGTGAGATTAATACTCAATTGCTCCTTTGTTTGACTTCTTTGGATGCATGTAATTTATTCTCTGCTTTTGATAAGGAAAAGGTGTTGGAGTTTGCAAGTTTTTATCCAAATGAGTTCACTCCAATTAATTTAGTGGTGCTTGGTGTTTGGTGATGCACTAGATTCTTACCTCATCGATATGCGTAGGAAATAGGACTGATGAATTTACCTCTTTGAAAGGACTCCAACAACTTTCAGAGAAGTTGGTTGAAAAAGGAAGACATGTTGTATATCGACAAGTTTATCTTCTTTTGAAATTTGCACTGATTTTGCTTGTTGCAATCACAACTATAGAAAGAATTTTGTCTTCTATGAATATTGTGAAGAATAGGTTGCGTAACGGAATGAGAGATACATGGATAAACGATTGTTTAGATACTTATATTGAGAGTGATATATTCAATAACATTGACTCTTAGCTTATTATTCAACGATTTCAGAATATGAAATCACGTAGATGACATTTATGACTTGTATAATTTATTAGTATAAACATATTAAAGTTGTTTTTAATTATATTTTTACCTATGTGTTCGTTTGAAAAATTCGAACCCGCTGACCCCGGGTCATGGATCCGCCACTGATCACTTTTTATCATTTTGAATCGTATTCGTTAGTTATAGAATAATTATTTGCTAGTTATAAGATAATTATTTGCACTTCACCTTTTTTTTGTCATTTCTCAAATTAAAATATGAGAATTATGTTTTCACTTCTTTAAAATATGTCAATAAAATCGTCCCTTTTGTTATTTTGAATCAATCTTTACTAGTTACCCTTTGTTCCTTATTATAAGTCGCTTTTTATAAATTTATAAATATAAATACACCTCTTTTATCTAAAAATCATTTACTCTAATAAAGTGTTTAATTTTGATGCACTGACAGTGTAAAGTTATATTACATTGTTAACCAATCAGATTTCAAAGATTTGTCATATCAGTCATTTAACTAAATAAAAATCCATCTTTCCCACATTCATGAAATCTGATTAGTTGACGGTATAAAAAATTGTACATTATCAGTGCATGAAACTTTTTCTATTGAATAAATTGTTTTCCTAATTTACCCACATATTTAATATGAATAAGATGATGAGATTTTGAAATATTATCTTGGAGAGAAATTTATGAAAAATTAAATAAGAGTAATCTATAAAAGTTAATAAATTATGTTACAAATTTATTGCAAGTCACAACTTTTCTTAATTTAAGATTATTAGATAAAAGTAATTTATACATTAGAATAGAGAAAGTATAAGATACTCCTTTTTTTCTTATATATATATATTGTTTACATAAAAGGGAAAAATTGTTCATATGTGTCTTTTCACTTAGAATTTCAAGATATTAATTGATATATTTCTAAATAATTTATATGTGTGGGAGCAATCAATGAGGAAAGATTAAATATTATAAAAGGTAAAATAGAAAGACAAATAATATTTTTCTAAAAATTAACAAAATTAATTGCACTCATTAATAAATATGTTTCCCTTCTTTTGAAATAAATAAACTGAAGATCATAAGGAAAATTAAAATTATGTCCCTAATGATAGCTCAAGTGGTAAGAGTTAGAGAACATATGAGTTGGTGGGGGAAGTCCAAAGATCAATCCCTGAATGGTGCAATTTATTTTTCTGATGTAAAAAAAAAAAGGAAAATTAGCATTATGAAAATTTTAAAAGTTAAAATTAATGTGATATTTTAAAGTAAAAATACAAAGAGATTAAATATTTTATAGAAAATCTTTAATTCAATTCATAATAAAAAAATTCAACATAGAACTTCAAATTATGAAAAATTGTAAAAAAAAATTAAAATTTTAATATTAATTCATATCAAATTAAAAAACATTGATAATCATATGCAACAACGATTCTCAACAATCTTTGGCATCAGGCGAGCAGCAAATCTGGGTAAATACCTAGGCATACCACTTCTTAAAGGTCGTGTTACTAAGAGGGATTTTGCACCAGTCCTGGATAAAATCAACTCTCGGCTTGCCTCTTGGAAGAACAGGTTATTAAACAAAGCGGGTAGACTGTGTCTAGCAAAGTCAGTTGTCTCATCTCTCCATGTTTACACTATGAAAGCTTTATGGCTCCCGGAGTCGGTTTGTGATTTTGTGGACAGGAAATTGCGAAGCTGCATTTGGGCTAAAGGGGACACCACACACAGCTGGAATCTGGTTTCGTGGAACGAGATAACATGCCCAAAGGAGAATGGTGGACTCGGACTTAGAAGCACTCGCCAAAATAATATTGCCATGCTTGGAAAACTTGTGGAGAGTCTTCTTTATGATAGAGGGAAGCCTTAGGTCTAAGCTCTTACACAGAAATACCCGAAGAAAGATTCAGTTCTGGATGGAGATTACAGGGTGGGCAATTCTTATGTATGGCGTGGTATTATCAAGGCAAAGGAGCAGATCAAAGGCATGTTCAAACCGCAAATTGAGGACGACTCTTCATCATTTTGATATCAAAACTGGCTTGGGACAGGGAAATTGTGTCAAAGAGTGCCTTTTGTACACATTACAGACACCATGCTCACGTTATCGGAGGTTTGGGAGGGAGGAAGATGGGCCCTTAACAAACTGTATACAGTGCTTCCAAGTGACATAAGGGATGAAATTGTTGCTGTACACATTCCCTCTGTGCCTGTAGGACATGAATCGCTGCGTTGGGCGGCCACGAATAACGAAAGATACACCGCACATTCTGCCTACCACTCTCTTGTTGAGACGGAAGTAGCTAACCCGGGTATCTGGAGGAGCATCTGGCGAGCTAAGGTACTGGAAAAACAACGTTTTTTCCTCTGGTTGATACAGAAGCAGGCGCTTCCAACGAATGAGAAGAGGTTGAGAAACTCTTAGGCCCATCTTCCTGCTGCCCTAGATGCGATGCTGATGTGGAAGACCTGAATCACCTACTTAGGGTTTGCCCGCTGTCCCGCGAGCTTTGGCAGCACTTCCGAGCGCTCTTGCTGCCCTTAGATGGGAACACAGACTTCCCGACCTAGTTCTTGCGTGTGCTGCAGCATCGGAGTAGCCTACTGGGAATCTCTATAATGTGGTGGACGTGGCGATGGAGAAATAATGCAGTGTTTGAGGACGAACCATGGCACGTGAACCAAGTGCTGCGGCATGTCCTTGCAGATGTCTTGCTGTGGCGCGAGCACCTTGAGGCCCTGAGTGGGAACGAGACACCAATTCCTAGCGCAGGTAGCGACACAGGTCACGCTAACCCACACAGGTGACGGTTGATGGAAGGTGGAACCCAGGCTCGGGGAGAATGGGTGCAGCAACAGTTGTGAGAGACGCAGCAGGGGCATGGAAGTCTGCCATATCTGATAGTTGGGTTGGCGGGTCTGCATTTTCTGCTAAATTATGGGCTGTTGCAATGGGCTTCCAACATGCTTGGAGCCTGGGTGTGTGTAGTTTGGTTGTTGAAATAGACTGCACGGATGTCGTTCGTGCGTTGGACACCACTACAGTGGTTGATACATTTTGGGCAAGAGAGGAAATCCTACAAGTTATAGAATGACTCACAAGGGACTGGGACATCACGATTACACTTATTCTGCGAGAAAGGAATATGACAACGAACAACCTTGCTAGGAGAGTGTCTAGGAAAGGAGAGGATCGTCAAATTTGGGGCCAACCACCATCGTTTATTTATCCGTCACCGTATTTAAACGCTAGTTCTTAGTTTGCTTTGTACTTTAATTTTCCTACTGTAAAAAAAAAGTATTCAATTTTTTTAAATAATGATAAGCAATTTAATTTGTTTTGGACAAAAGAATGAGAATGAGTAAAGGCAAAAAGTGGGGAACAAAATGGGAAAATAGAATTCCACTAGTCCCAGAAGTGCGTCACAAGTCATAACCGCTCACTCGCACGAGAATTTCCCATTACAAAACGAGCGTGTGTGATTTAAACTCCGTTTAGAGTGTTTAGACTGAGACTGAAGCAGATCGAGGGTGTACCCTAATCCACACACACCACCAGACATGGCAGAAGAGAGTGAGACGAAGAAGACGAAGGAGCTAGAGGATACTAATGATGTCGAGTCCCAGATTCAAACCGCTATGAGCTCTCGCGTCCCTTACTTCAAGGAACAATCCGAGTAATTTCTCATCTTTTCCCTTCTTCTTCTTCGTCTTCTGCTTCTTCGTGTTTGTGGTAACATTTCTGTTTCTGTTTTGCATTTGAATGCAGTTCATTGACATTTGAGGGTGTTCGTCGAGTGCTCGAGAAGGATTTGGGGTTGGCGGAATTTGCTTTGGATGTGCATAAGAGATTTATCAAACAATGTTTGATCAAGGTAGTAGCTACCACACCATTACCCTTTTCTCTTCTTTCAAACCCTTGTTTAACCGAACATGCTAGGGCACGCACGCACGAGACTCCTAAATCTTCTCATTGTGGTTTACTCTGTTTAATTTGTTCTCTAGTGAGTGAATGCATTTCATCATTTGGTTTTGCAATGATGCCCTGTGTCCTTAAGGTTATGTTTGGGAGGGAAGGGAAACCCTACCCCCTTAGTTTTAGGGTATTTCTTAAAACCCTCTAAAACCCCCAATCAAGTTGTTTTGGTGAGTTCCCCCAAATTGGGGGGTTTTGGGGATTTTGAACTTCCCCTCACCTAAAAGTTCCCAAACATAGCCTGAGGAGTAACCTATTTAGTACAACAAGTAGTTTACTGACTTTATTCATTGCTATTGTTTTGACACATTTGATTGGTTGATTAACTCTCGGTATGCTCTGATATGTCCATATTTGATTATCATTTGGGTTTTGTTGAAACCTTGGTTTTTGGGGGTGTGTTTTTAAAAATTACTTGCCTTAGGAGCCTAAGCATTGCCAAATTCTGGGTAGGGCTGGTTGGTATGGTATCTGAATAAATTGAGTGCCAATCACCATATGAACTTATGAAGCATGACTCTGCTTTTACTTTGATTTATGAGGGAATTATTTTCATTTTCTTTAGGCTCGAGCGCAGTTTGTTATGTCTAGCCATACTTTGATTAACTTAAGTGTGAAAGACAGATGTATGGTGTTGCATGTATTCTTTACAATTACTACTACTTGGCTATTGTCATAAGTGATGATTACAATTTTCTTTATAATATGTTTGTGCTGATTTTTTTTGGTACCTCGCTGTGCTGGTAGTGCTTGGAAGGGGTCGGTGAGGAAGATGGCCCAAAGATGCCAGGGGAGGAGGCAGCGGAAAAAGGTGCAAGTACACGTGAGTCAGTAAGACCAAAAGAAGAAGGCCAGTCAGAAGATGTAAAGGATCTTTGCCCTGAAGATGAGGAGAAAATGGAAGACTCACCAGTATTAGGCCTTCTTAAAGAACAAAAGGGAGTTAAAGTTGAAACCTTCGAACAAGAATACAATGGAAAAAAAATAGTTCTGAGTGAGGCCCAAATTAAGAAAGCTGTTAGGAAAAGATCTTCATATATCAAGTCTAATGCAGAGTATGCTACTGATTCTGTCCTCTCTTTATGACAATGCATGCATTCTTCCTATTTGTACCTTTGATACATTTATTCACATCAACTAATTCTTTGGTTATAATTCTTAAGAGATGACATAGGGAACTTTTCACTGGTTGATTTCAGGGAAATTACTATGGCTGGTCTACGGAGACTATTGGAGGCAGATCTTAAACTTGAGCCATATACTCTTGATCCCTTTAAGAAGTTTATAAGTCAACAGCTTGATGAGGTGAGTTAAAATTTAAAAATCTTTTCATAAAGTGTCATTGATGCTCATAGGAGGTACACAAGCACACAATCTAATGCTTAGCAAGTCTTTGTAAATTGTGAAGGTATTAGCTTCTTCTGAAGTTCTTAAACCTGCGAGCAATGCAAAGAAAATTGTTAAGAAGAAACCTGCTACCAAAGTAACTAAAAAGGCCAGCAGTGAAGAGAACTCTGATACTTCTGACAAGGTGAGTGACGAGGAAGAGAATGAGGAAGATGAAGTCAAACCTAGAAAAAAGATTGTTCCAAAAGGCAAGACACAGACTTCTCTTGGACCCAAAAAGCGTAAAGGAGAGGAGACCAATCTATCCAGTAAGAAAAAGCTGAAGACTGCTAAAGCAGCCTCAGAAGACAATAGTGATACAGAAGATAATGAAAAAAACTCTGAAGATGATGAGCCCCATTCATCGCCTGAGAAACTTACCAAGGTTATACTGATTTATTGGACATTATATGCTCAATGCAAATAGGAATTCTTGGCATAAATTGAAAATTTATAGCCATTGTCATAATTTTTGAATAATCTTCACCTTTTAGCTTAATAACAGCTTTTATATAATCAAATATCCACTTGCTGTCCTTCTTTGTTAGTTTATATGAGGCTGTACGTCTGTCCTTCTATTTTTTTATTATTTGTCAATTTCCACTGGTTATATGTATTAAATAAATTTTATTTGATCACGTCTTTTTTTCCCCTGAACTTCAGAAGAAAGAGGTTCCAACTCCTGTGTATAGTAAACGTGTGGAGCGCTTAAAATCTGTTATTAAAGAATGTGGAATGAGGTAATTTCCTTTCCTTTCTATGATTCTAAATCTTTGTTGAGGGTGATGGTTTGATGTCATATATTTCTTCTGCAGTGTTCCTCCAGTTATTTATAAAAAGGTCAAGCAGGTGCCTGAAAACAAACGGGAAGGGCAACTAATTAAAGAGTTGGAGGAAATACTGTCTAGAGAGGGGTTATCTTCAAATCCATCGGAAAAGGGTGAGCTTGTGTTTCTTAGTGATACCTCATCCATGTTAATTGCAGTAAAAAATGTGCTCTTTTGTCAAATTGGAGCTGTAGTTCTCAGCTATGCCTAATTATATGTAGACAATTCAAGGAATTGAAACATTTGCCATTTTTATCATGGTCTTCTAGGCATAGTAGTCAATAGCGCGCTATAGCGGCGTTGCGGAGCGGCTCCCTGCTGCTATTGAGATGAAATAGCGGCGCACCTCACAATAGCGGCATTAGCGGCGCGAATAGCGGCCAATGTAATGGCAGATCGCAGCCAATAGCAATAAATAGCGGTGCTATATGGACGAAGGGAAAAATGACTCAAGCCCCTCAGTTTTAAACCATTGGGGAACCATTTTAGGGGCATTTTTGGACTTTCCAGGACCATTTTAGGTCAAACTTAAAAGAATGAAGCTTCATTCTTCATTCAGAATTGCAAATCGGACCGTCTTTGCCCTCTTCCCACTACTGACTTTGCCCTCTCACCTTGGAGCTCCAAGGACCACACCCTTCTTTGGCGACCACCCTTCACTAGCGACCACCCTTCAGTGCTAGAGGATGATAATGAATGATTTGATATGTAGCTAGGAGCCTAGGAACTCTTATTTCAATGTTCATGTTTTGTTACTAGAGGCTTGACCTTGTTTTTAGCTTTTACCTTGCCTTTGAGTGGTTTTTAGTTGTGTTACTCCCTCCCTTTCCATAAAGATGGCTGTTTAAGGTAAAAATGTATGGCAAAATGATAGTATAAGGAGTATTTGACCTGTAAAAATGTGAAATTTGAGAGGTCACTCCAATATTTGGAAACTGAGGGTAGGTTAATATAATTTCAGTCAACCTTGTTTGTTGGGTCATTTTAAATCTAACGTCTGCTGCATTAAGCGGCAGATGATAATTGCTATAGCCTCTGATTTGGTTTCATTCTATCTTTTTATCTAATGACTCCTTTTTTTCCCATTTCTTATTTTTTCTCGTTTTGCCAGAAATCAAGGAAGTGAGAAGGAAGAAAGCAAGAGCCAAAGAGCTTGAGGGTATTGATATGAGTAATATTGTTTCAAGTTCACGCCGAAGGTCAACAACTAGTTATGCAGCTCCTCCACCACCAAAGCCCAAGATTCCAGTTAAAGCTAGTGGCGATGATAATGAGGGTAGTGGTAAGGATAACGATGATGAAGGAAATGATAATGAAGTTGATGAAGAAGATGAAGAAGAGGAGGATAGTAATGATGATGATGATGGGAGTGAGAGTGAAGAATTTAACGATGGTACGTCTTTAAAATACATTAAGGCTCTGCTTTATTTTCATATTGCTTGTTATCAGAAATCATGTTAGATTCTGAAATCATGTATGTTTTTTTGTGCTCTTTTCGGGTTTGCGGTGGTTAAGTAGTTTTCTGTTAGTAATAATTAATTGCTTCAATCCTGCTAGGATTGAAGCAACATGGATCGTAGGGACTCAGACTCGATTTTCGTATAAAATGATTCCAACATATTATAGCTTTGAGCCAGGCCCTGTACTTTCCATTTGGTATCTACATGCTGTAGATAATAATATTTAGAACATCTAGATGTTAATTATTACTGAATTTTTGAAGCGGTCCTTGTATTTTAGGACACTGGATTGAGTGAGGAATTATTAGTAATTTGAGGTTCTGAATATACTAAATCCAATGCAGATAATGACAGCTAAGTACGACACAGCTAAACATAAAGAATCTTTGGTTTGAAGAATCATACTTGGAAAATGTGGGGTAACTCCCTTAGTTAGTTAGTTTAATAGATAGTTAGGAGCTAAAGCGAGAATATTTGAAAGGGGTTTTCTTGAAAGTAGTCTAGGACGATGTGAGGGAATGATTGAAGTTGCACTCCGAGTGGTCACAATCAGAGGTGGTGGACATTGGACGACTCATAGAGAAGTCAAGAAAAGAGAACCAATAACTGTCTTACGTATGCGTTGTGGCGGACATGGTGGCTCGTCATGCTATTGGTTCTGGCCAAGGTAGTCAGAAGCGGGATTTAGTAATAAAGCGTGGAGGGTCCAGAAGCGTAAGGCGCTAAAGCGCTAGCTAAAGCGTAGGCTTTAGCCGCTTTTGCCAGTTATATATATATTATATATATTTACACTTATAATAGGATACGTAAATATATATATGCATATAAATGGTGTAATTGACAAAAAGTCTTAAGAATATCATACCTAAAACATAAAATATCATAACTTATAATTGATATTTCATACAAAAGTCATAAAATAACCTTCCAAAACACCATAACATCAAGTAGTTCTGAACTTCAAAGCATAAAACATAAACATGAAGTCTCATCATCAAAACATAAAAACATAAACATCAAGTTCTCATCATCAAAGCATAAAACATAAACACTAAGTCTCATCATCAAAGCATATTAAAAACTTAAACATCCAACTTAAGCTAGGCTATGAAGTTGGACAAAGTAAAATCATCAGGTTCCTCCATAAGATCCTCATCTTCAGGTCCATCAACTTCGTCATCCAAGTTCTCCCCCTCATCATAATCACCACCACCACCATGAGCTTGAGATGGTTCTCCAACTTGATCATCTTGAACAACACCATATGTTTCCTCTTCTCCAAGTTGTTCTTCAACATCCAAGTGCTCATCCAAATCTTCATTGTTGGCATCTTTATCCACAATCCACTCATCATCGGATGGAACATCTCCAAGATCAAGCACACGAGCTTTCCTAGCTTTCTTCTTTTTGGCTAATTGTGAATTAGTCATGACAAAAACAACTTCATTCATCTTTTCTTGCTTTAAGCGGTTTCTCCTCTTAGTGTGAACCTAAACATTTGCAAATAATAATCAATATATGCAAAGGTAGTAGTATTAGACTATTAGTTATAATTTATAGAGTTAGTAAATATTTACCCTCTCAAAGGCACTCCAATTACGTTCACATCCCGAAGAACTACATGTCAAGCCCAACACACGGATAGCAAACTTCTGCAAATCTGGAACTTCATCCCCATAGAACTCCCACCATTCTACTGGAGTCCTCTTGTGAAGTGTTCCAAGAGCTAGGTCACATCCAAGTAAACCACTCTTGCCATGAAGCATTTTTTCTTGAACAGTTATCCTCTCACGTTCTTCATAATCAGGCACCATCTTGTACAAACAATCAAATAGCCCTTTTTTAACTTCAACATCTACCTTAAAACCAGGAGCATAATGCAATTGAGGGTTGACATAATAGCCGGCAGCATGCAAGGGCCTATGGAATTGTTTATCCCATCTTGCATCAATAATGTTCCACAATGGTTGATACCTAAAATATATGGATAGTTCACTTGTAAAAAAGAAGCTAAAGAATATAAAACATAGTAAAATTGAATTATAGAAAGTATAGATTGAATTACCACTTCTTAACACCATGGAAATCGCTTTGAATTGTCTCTTGAGCTTGGTCCATTGCCTCATAAATGAAGCCCATTGCTGGCTTCTCATCAGAATCAACATCACGAAGCACTTTAATAAGAGGAAGTGCCCCCCTCAAGCAAATATATACCTCCTTCCAAAATTGGTTGTTCCCAACCAATTCCTCCACATGTTTTCCCTCCCTTGTCTTAGAATATGGGGTCTTATACCATTCCTTGCTTGAAAACATTCTCTTCAAAGAATTCTTGTGCTCATAAAGACATCCTAAAGTGATGTAAGAAGTAGCAAATCGAGTCATGCCGGGCCTCACCAAGTCCTTCTTGTCGGTGTGTTCTTGCAACAAAACTATGAGAGCAGTTCTTGCATAGATGTATCTTGTGATCATTCTCCCCTTAGGAATTGTCTCCTTGTGAATGGGCACCTTTTTCTCAAAATCTTCTAGCATTAGATCAATACAATGGGATGCACAAGGTGTCCAATACAACTTCTTCCTCTTGGCCATCAACAACTCTCCAGCAGCTTTGTAGTTGGCCGCATTGTCCGTCACAACTTGAACAACATTCTCTTCACCAATCTCTTGAACAACTTCATCTAGCATTTTAAAGATGGCTTCCGCCGTCTTGGATATGTGGGAGGCATCAATGGACTTCAAGAACTCCGTCCCTTTAGGGCTATTCACCAAGAAATTCAGAATTGTTCTCCTCCTTGTATCAGTCCACCCATCTGTCATTAAAGTGCACCCAACTTGCTTCCAAACAGCTCTATGTTCTTCAATAGCATCCATTGTTAACTTAACTTCTTGCTTCAAGTACTTGACCCTTATGTCATTATAGGAGGGGGGCTTGAATCCTTGACCATGTCGGGCAATCAACTCACACATAATAGGAAACTCTTCACTTCTTGCCACATTGAATGGAATGGCATTGTTGTAGAAAAACCTAGCAATAGCATGACATGCATCCTCTCTTATATCCTTTTTGAAAATAGTAGTCACTCTAGGTTGGGCAAGCTTCTTATTTCCACTATCTTCAACTTCCTCAACATCAACCACCTCAAAGTTTCTCTTCTTTCCCCTCATTGCTGTTGTTTTCATCCTAGTTTTCACGCCCACAAGTGCTTTCATCTCTTCATAAACATTATCAGGAACACTCTCACATACATTGCAATTCTGTGTTGTTTTGGCCAAGTGATGCTTCAACCGGTAAACTCCTCCATTTAGTTCTTTCTTACAGAATTTGCACATAACCTTGGAAGTTCTTTCACCAACAGCAATTCCATACTTCCATCCCGGATCAGTTCTCTGCCCTTTGGCAAATTTGCTCTGAGGAAGAACAACCCGAACAGTTGAGGAGCTACCACCAGCCCCACCACCTTCAGCAGACCCACCAACATCTCCCGCAAAAGCCATTAGGAACAAACACACTCACAGTCACACAGCACCTGAATTAACAAATATATAGCATAAGTGCATAACCCATTAACACTAATAGAACCCATTAATTTTCTGAGTGGTAACTGGTAAGCATCATTTCTTTTCCTAATAAAAAAATGAAAGAAAGAAATAAATTGAATAAACAGTGTGAGAAATGAGAAGTGAGACTGAAAGAGAGGCTGAGAGGGTCGAGCATGGTTCAAGAAGTGTGAGTGTGAGACCTGAGAGAGAGGGTCGAAGTGAGAGAGAGAGGAACAACAGAGAAAGAGAGAGATGGTCGAACCTGCAATTGAGTCGCTGGCGGCGGCGGCTGTGCACAAGGCGAGAGGCGGCAGAGCAATCACCCACAATCGCGAGAGAGAGAGGCGCAGGACTCGCGTTGCTTCAAACCAACTCAGATTGAAAAGGAAAGGCTTGAAAATCAGGTAAAAAACCCCTAATTTTACAAACCGGGTAAAAAAACCCGAATCTGGCGAATCTGGCAGAAGCTTCAAAATTGCGATTTCGCCACGCTTCCGCCGAAATCCGCCTTAGTCGCGCTCTGAAGCCCAGCCCCAACTCAAGCGCGCTTTAGCGCTTCAAAGCGCGCGCTTCTGACTACACTGGTTCTGGCAGACATTATTGTCTTACATATGCGTTGTAGTCATCTAGTTGCAAACAATAGGACCCTGGTGGGATTTTGATTTTTTAGCATTTACACAATCCTTTACCTTGATGGCGAGGTGAACATTTTGAAGGGATAGAATTGTTAGGTAATCTCCTTAGTGTAATAGTTAGTCAAGGAGTTTGTTAGATAGTGAGAGAGGGGAGGTTATAATTAACAGAAAGGGGGAGATTACAGGGTTCGTTACTGAGATTTGAAAGGAAAATTGGGAGAGATCCAGGTGTTGAATACCTGGTGAGTTAGAGTTTTTCTATCAATTCCTGTTAGAAAATAAAGAATCTTTTCATTTATTTCTTAGTTTTCAGGCAGTGATGGATGATAAAAGTTTTTCAGGCATTTCCTTGTTCTAGATCTTTGTATTGTACTATGTTTCCCACTTTGATTTGTGGTTATCTTTTATGTTTTAACTAATCTATAAAACATAAAGATGAAAAGATGAGCTACACATAGTACACAAAGCTTATTGTGAAGTATTTAATGGAAGATGTTGAATAAAAAGAAAGAGACAAGAGGAATTTGGTGTACTAAGTGTAGCTATTTCAAATTTGGTGTACTAAGTGTAGCTCTTTCACCGGGGCAGGAGAAGGCGAGCTGGGCAAAGTTGACGGGTGTCGAAACAGGGAACTAGCGCGCTGCTATGCCCCGGTGGAGGTAGGTGCGCGTCAATATGATGCTTTGATGAATTTGTGGCGTGTGCGGCGGCAGTTGGCTGCCGGACCGGAGGGGGTTTGTTGATCTCGAGGAGACAATTCCGGCAACGGGGTCTTTGGCCGGATAAGACATCGTAGTCCAACAATGGCGGCAAAAACGACTATAGTGGCTGAAAAAAGGAGCGGAGCCTGCTGGAAAGGGATCACAACAAGGTGAAGAAACGGAAACTGAAATGAGACACAGTTTCTCACCGGTGGTGGACAGTGGGTCCATAAGGAATGACGACAAATTAGGATTGCCTCTCGTCAGGCTTTCATACTATGTTGAATAAGAAGAAAGAGATAAGAAGAATTTGGTGAATCCGTGAGTCTAAACTAGACAACTAGGGTCATTATATTTAATAGGAACCATAAATGCACAATATATACAAAATACAACGCATACGTAAGACAGTTATTGGTTCTCTTTTCTTGACTTCTCTATGAGTCGTCCAATGTCCACCACCTCTGATTGTGACCACTCGGAGTGCAACTTCAATCATTCCCTCACATCGTCCTAGACTACTTTCAAGAAAACCCCTTTCAAATATTCTCGCTTTAGCTCCTAACTATCTATTAAACTAACTAACTAAGGGAGTTACCCCACATTTTCCAAGTATGATTCTTCAAACCAAAGATTCTTTATGTTTAGCTGTGTCGTATTTAGCTGTCATTATCTGCATTGGATTTAGTATATTCAGAACCTCAAATTACTAATAATTCCTCACTCAATCCAGTGTCCTAAAATACAAGGATTACACCTACTTCCCAATTTACATGATTAGGTTGCCTAATCATGTAACTGAAGACATTAATTTATATGGTGCATGATCTTCTCTATTACATTGTGTACCTTCATTACTTGCTTTGTTGGAAAGTGGTGGTCCTTATATTTTCCCATTTATGCAGATGAAGAGGACAGTGATTGAACTCAGCAGATTCTTTGGTCATTAAAAGGTGAATTTTTCCAAAATTGATTAGGAGGTGATGGTGTATAATGTTATGTATTGTAGTGTGCTTTGCTTTTGTACCTTTTCTTCTGATTTTGCTTTTCCCCTGTGGAAATGGCCAGTACTTGTTGTTAGTTACAGAAATATTAACGTAGTTTCCTTGCTGATCCATCTATAGGAACTTGGACACTTACACTCTGGGTTTAAATTTAGTATTTATATATTAACTTAGTTTCTTCCTTGGTTCCTCTACAGCAACATATGGCGACACATCTGGTTTAACTTTAGTTTCTTTAACTCCTAGGCCATTATATTCCCTCATCTCATTCACAAGTGGCAGCCTGGCCATTACTGAAAGAAAAACAAATTGTCTGTTGAAGTTTATGACCCATTTAACTTGTGTTCAACTTGCTTAGAAGTCTTACACAAAGCTAAAACTAACTGAATTTGAATTGTTAAAGGCATTATAATCTTTCTCATCTCAGCTCTATTAATATTTTTTTATGCTCTTTGAGAAAATCTTGCTTAATTTTTAACCTAAACCTCAATTTTATTTTGTTGGATGTGTTTTTGAAAGACCCATGAATGGGCTGGGCTAACTCGTTGTCATGTAAAAGTTATTAGTATTATAGCTTTTGTGAAGGTAGTGTTACAGCCAGAAGTCATGATGTTCGGATCCTAGATCATGTAGAAACAAAGCCTAAAATGTACTCTAGGAGAAATAAGAATAGGTTGGAATTAATATGGCAGTTAAGTGGTAGGGCAGTTTTACAGTACTCATTTTATTGTTTAGATGAGAGCCTTGGCTCTAAGGCCTGTAGGGAAGTTCATCTACTAGATTTTGGGTATTTTAATTTAACATTGGCATTTATTAGAATAAAATATATTTTTCTTAAATTTGAATAAAAATTTAATTTTTTAACTTCTAAAAACATGTTCTAACTGGTTTTGGTCGCAGTTCAATGACATTAAATATTACTCATCGGGTTTGACCACGTTTTTATCAAATTTCACCAGTATGAATTCTCTAGAAGTGAAAACTAATTTTGCATATCAGAAAAGTGAAAACCATGCGCGTTAGCTTGATACCATTATTAACATGATTTTAGTTACTTTTAAGTTGTGTTTATTTGATTCGCTTAGTTTCTTTGACCCCTGTGATTATTTGGAAATTAGAGTATGTTCTTGAATTTTTTTGGCTTAAATAAGTTTTTGGTCCCTAACCTTTACTAAATGCTTGGTTTTCGTCCCTCGCCGGAGCAAAGGTGGGTTTTAGTCCCTAACCTTTGCCACAAGATTTGGTTTTAGTCCCTCCGGAGCTCTGGGTCAACGCCGGAGCTCCGGTGGCCCATGTGGCATGGCCACGTGGGATTAGTGAGCGGACGTGGAATTTCTTTTTCTTTTTCATTTAAAATATTAAAAAATAATTAAACCTCAATATTTAATGTCCCTAAATAACCTCCCTAATTAATTGCATATATTATTTAAATAAAAACATTAAAAATGGGAATTCAACCTTCATCTCACCATTCTCCGTCAGTGCCTGCAACCTCCAATGGATCTAACCCCCAAAGCCTCCAGCTTTCCTCCGATTCATCATCCTCTCTCGGCGACCACGAACTCAACCCCGACAGCCACGACCTCGACAGACAGGGGCTCGATCTTGAGAAACGGCGATGGTGGATGGAAGGGGAATGAATGAGGAGATGAGAGAAAATTGGGGTTTCATAATTGAAAATGCAGATTGCAAAAACGAATCTGAACGAGAAGAAGGTAAGAGAGTTGAAAATCGCAGAGGTTTGGAATTTGATCTGCGATCTAATTTGTTGGCTCTTCACGTTCGAGTACCGTCCTCCAACCTTTTCTTCAAATATGTTCTTAATCTTTCTGAATTTCGGTTGTGGTTGTTGAAGGAAATCAGTGCCATTTTTCTTCACTCTACCTCTCCCGATCTGGGTTTTCTAAGTTGGGGTTTTGGTAGTTCTTGGGTTTCTAGGTTTGCTGGTTAAAATGATTTGCTGGGTTCTTCATTTGGGTTTCTGGGTTTTCTTCATCTGGATTTGCTGGGTTCTTCATCTGGGTTCTTCATTTGGGTTTCTGGGTTTGCTTTTTCAATTTAGGTTTGCTGGTTTTGATCCCCCACCACTCACTCTTTTCCATTCCTCTCTCTAAATTTGCAAGATTTTCCAACATTAAATTTGGGACTCTTGGCTTTTTTTCAGTGAATCTGGTTGTTTGCTCATTACAGAGGACATTGTGAGATTTGGTATCTTTTCTTGGGTTTTTGAGGCGATGCTCGTTAGGGGACTCTTTTAGCTGCTATGCTTTTGGATTTATTAGATAACTTAGTATGATGCTGTGTAATGTGGTCTTGGACCTTTCTTAATGAAATTTTGATATTTCAAAAAAAAAGGTATCAATTTGATGCACTATAATAAAGATTTGAGTTTTAACTTTTGAGGATTAGAATTTATTTTCTGGGTTTTGTTGAAGATGGTGGATGAAGATGGTGTAGGTGATTTTTTAAGCAGATGGTGAAGATGATGGTTGAAGATGATGAAGAAGGATTAGAGTTAAAAAATTTAGGACTAGCTTAAAGATTTTATTAGGGATTAAAGTTAAATAAATTAAGTTTTTTTTTTATTTTTTAGAATTTTAAACATTTTCATTTTTTAAAATTAATAATATTTTAAATGAAAAAGAAAAAGAAATTCCACGTCAGCTCACTAATCCCACGTGGTCATGCCACATGGGCCACCGGAGCTCCGGCGTTGACCCAGAGCTCCGGAGGGACCAAAACCAAATCTTGTGGCAAATGTTAGGGACTAAAACCCACCTTTGCTCCGGCGAGGGACGAAAACCAAGCATTTGGTAAAGGTTAGGGACCAAAAACTTATTTAAGCCAATTTTTTTTGGGTCAGTTTTCCCGGTATTACAAAGGTATTCTCACAACCGACTACAATGAGATTTGGTCAAAAGTGTTTGTTACATAAAAAATTCTGGGTGCTTGGAAATTGAAATTAGTAGCAGAATCAGAGCTGATCTTACGGTTAGCAGATTCTCAGGCTTTCCTGTCCATAAGTCTAAAACCCAAAGTAAGTTCAACTATGGGCCGAGCCTGAATGAAGTATAAGCCATTGAGTTCCGTACGAGGTTATCTAGTATACATTGAATATGAATCCAACTCCGTTAAAATATTTACAGTTGGATGTTTTTCTAACAATAAATGATAGTTTTATGAATTTTTTTTATCAAGAATAATTGTTTGTTCACACCTCAAACATGAGGTGGAAAGAGGTGGAGGAGGAGAGAGTTAGGAAGAAAAGAAAAAATAAGAGAGAGAAAGTATAAGATGTAATAGATGATAAAAGGAGAAAGATAGAAATAAAAATATGTGAAAATAAAGTTATATAAAATGAGGTGTGAATATATCTATTTTATAAATTTTCTACATGTCATTATAAAGTTGTAGAACTAGTTGAAATAATTATGAAAAAAGTTGATGTAGGTTTTGTCATTTCTTAAAAAAAAATTATTGAGCAATTGACAGCCTTTATTTTTTAAAGGCTTAATTGCACTTTTGGTCCCCCAAATTTAGCCTTCTTGCGAAAATTGTCCCCAAACTTCAAAATTAGCAAAAACCATCCCTGAAGTTTACACCCGGTTGCAAGATTGGTTTTCCGTTACACTTCCGTGAGAAACTAACGTTTTCTTGGTAAAAAAATTAAAACCCAGAAAATTCATAGAGTTTTCATCATCTTCAACAATCTTCATCATCAATTCATCATCTTCATTCAAAACCCAGAAAATCCCACAAATAAAAATTATCTAAACTTTTTTTTTGAAACCACATGCTCTAAATCAAAATAATTCTGTTTAACAAGATTCAATGCAATTTACATGAAGATGTATGAAATGAACATGCACAATCATGTTGAAGAGGTTTTTTATCCCTTTGTAATTTCTGCTCCTTACTCTTACAAAGCTTGGTTAAACTTTCATCATGTCCTTATTCCTCAACAAGAACCAAATAACACAAACCAAGCTTCTCTTCATCTTCCATCACCAACACCATTTGATCCTTCTTTCTATAGCCATGACTAACCACTATTCTTCACCTCATGAATCCATCTCCAAATAACCATTTCCTCAACCACACCAAACCAGAACCTCCCATTTCAACACTCAAAACAGAACCTCCCACTTCACCATTGAAACAATTCCAACCTGAAGACACCACCTCTTCTCCCTGTCAATCGCCACAGTCATTCCCCAATCACCATAACCAAAAGGAAAAGATGAAAGGAAGAACAAAAACCCCAACATCACGCACCACACAGAACCCAAACCGCCATGCTATTAAGCCACATCTTAAAAACCCCTAATTTCCCCTATCACGCCAATCAGAGAAGAAGATGAAAGAAAACACCCCAACTGTCATAACCATCTCTCGGTCACCTTGGTTCTGATGTCTTCATCGTTTGCCTCTCCTCATCGTCGTAGCCAGCTCCATTGTCGCCCCAGCGCTCCATGGCATCGTCCTCACCGAGTCTCCATCGCCCCACCTCCTTGAACGCTGCCGCGTGTTCCAGCCGACTCCGTCGTCCCTCTCTCTCTCTATCTCCGCCGTCGGCTTCTCTCTCACGTTTCTGAAGATCAGGTTTCTGAAGAACCCCGACCCTACCATCACCTGCAACCGATCGCAAGAAAGGCACCGCCATTGGCAAAGGATATAGGTTCTTTTCGCGATTTGGGGTTGGTGGGTTTCAGAAGATAAAGAAGAAGATGTGGGAGGAAGATGAACACGAGAAGAGAAGAGGAATGGGTGAGGAGAAGAGGAACGGAGAAGAGAAGAGAAGAAGAAGATGAACGCGATTGAGGGACAGAGAGGAGAGGCAGAAGAAGATCAACAGAGGAGATCGGGAGAGGAGAAGCTGTGATGAACCCTAATCTTTCACTCCCTCTTACTTACTATGAAGATGAGGATCTGAGGAGCTTCCACTGTTTTTTAATTTTTTTTTCTCAATTTTTTTCTTTATTTTTTAATTCATTTTTAACGAAATATTCTGTTAGTTTCTCACGGAAGTGTAACAGAAAACCAATTTTGCAACCAGGTATAAACTTCAGGGATGGTTTTTGCTAATTTTGAAGTTTGGGGACGATTTTCGCAGGAAGGTCAAAGTTGGGGGACCAAAAGTGTAATTAAGCCTTTTTTAAATCATTGGCAACTTTCAGTTCTTAAACTTGTCTAGCTTTTGTTAGTGGATGAATATTAAATCAGTGTTTAATTGCATTTAAATATGACTACTTTTTGAAAGTTATAGCTTCTTTTGAATGATTATAAAAGTGTGTTGTGTTAAACTCTTGAAAATGGAAACTATTTATATTAGAAGATGTTTGGTTTGACCCCTTTTTGTGTTTAGAAAAGATAGAAAATGGGGCCTAGCCCTTCTTTGTAACCGAAAAAAGAAAAGATAGAAAATAAAGTTAAAAATATATTTTGCTGATATTTAAACAATTTTTTATATAAGAAATATTTATGATCAAAACAGAAAAAAGAGTTTCCATATTTAGTGAAAATAAAAACGATTTAAAAGTAGTAAGATGAAAAACTATGGCGGTGGTGATAGTGGTGGTGATCATATAGGTAGTGGTTGGGTGGCAGCAGTAGCGGTGAAGAAAGTCAAAACAAATATATTTTCTAAATTTTAAAAATTTGGAAATAAAGATTATATTTAAAAATAAAAATGAAAATATTTTCTTAAACAAAACGACCCCTTAATTAATTTCTTGTTTCTCTCCCTCTTTTACAATAGTGCTAGTTTAAGTAATTTTATAAACTTAATATTGAATTGTTTTCTTACTTTATAGTGTTTGTATGTTATTTTAGTAACTTCACGGCTAGCTTTCGGACCAATGGCGTTTAAATGTAAAAGTAGATTGGTTTAGTAAACTAATATCTAATATATTAGGTACAACTCTATATTTTCTGTATCAAATAATCTGTAAAGGCTTAGCTTATAAAGAATGGTTGTCCATATTCACTTGAATATAATGTGGCTCTGCCACTGAATAAAAGGTAATTGCATTAACAAACTAATAATAGAGCAGAAAAAGAAAAACATATTTGCATACGAACTTTTGGTGTCAATGAAAAACAATTGATGATATTTGCCAGAAATGATGATTGAGGATATTTTAAATTTTGAGAATTGTTTCTTCAAACCTCTGCATATATGCCACAACACTTTACACAAAATAATGCTAAGTTTCGTCCGCATTGCAGGGGGAAGGCTCATATAAAACAGTCACGTTTGTGAGGATTAGTATCATATTATGTGACATGATAATTTGAAATATATCTATCTTTAATATTTTCATAAATATTTAGAAGGTTATATCAATATAGATACATAATTGTCACATATATATATAAGTGTTGTGTAAAGTGTTCACTTGTGAGTATCCTAATCGTGTTTATGACTAATTAAGTATATACCAATGTTAGAGTTATTTGGATTTTGTTGAGGTTTATAAAGCCATTGTTATCACTAGGAAAGTATGATGGCCTTTCTTTGGTCAAAAGGTGCGATTTCTTTAAGAAGAAAGTAGGTACGTAGCGTTCAATATCTTTATTTCTATCAGGGTCATGCATGCTTTAATTTTGCGCAAGATGCACCTTGTAGTCATAGTATAGTCTCATATTCATCAATGTGATGACTGTATCCAATTAATCAATGCTATGTTAGTTTTTAAATAAGACAAAGAAACTGAATCATCATCTTATGAAAAATTTCTCATATATATTTTTATGTTGAAATTTTGTGTGGTTATAATTATCGTTGTCTTCATATGCAATAAGTTAAATAGGTTCAAATGGGTGAAATCATGAATATTCATGAAAAAAAGAGATAGATACAGTGTTTTATTTAACATTTTTATATGATACAAGAGGATCCTAACTAATTAAAGAATGCTATGACCCTTTTAATCAATCTTAGATGACTCCATACAATACCTATGATTAAGTATAACCCAATACAATTTTAGAAGATTTGTATATGTTAGAAGTCTCACATTAGAATAACCCAACACAATTTCACTAGAGACATGTCATAGATAGCTTTTACAATTAAGTGGTAGGGAAATCTTCAACTCTTAAGCTAGCTTTAGAGTTGAGTTAAGTCTCTCAAATCTTAATAGTGCATATTTAAGAGAAGGAGATAAATGGTCAAGCTAATAGATGCCAATACCTTATAAGCAGAGGAACAAGCATAGGCATGATCATTAATTAGTCAAAAGTAAATAATTTATCAATCTTTTTCTAAAGATGTTTATACGGTTAAATAGCTATATAGTCAAACATGCTTAAGCATATAGATAAGTATATATAAATTTTTGATATTATAATAAAAATCCTATGTAAAAATAATAAGAATTTATTTAGTTAGGCTGGCTTGTAAGACTTATAAGATTTTCTGAGTGGCCTAAGCCTGATTTTTAAAATTAAATAGACTTTTAAAAAAGTCTTGGCCTTATCTTTTTATTAGTTTTGTTTGGCCTAACCTGGACTCGATGTAGGCTAGGTCATAGACATCTGTCAGCAGCCTAACCTACTTCCATCCCTATCCGTTAGGTCTTCCCTTTCATTAATTAGGATTAGATCCATCTCTGATTAATGTCTCATTCCGAGCCACACTTGTAAAATTGTCACATCAATTAAAAAAATGAATGAATATGATAGTTTTAACCCTTCATGATAATTTTTTAAGGACATAACACAATTTTATTGGCAGAATGAGATGATTTCGATCCCCTTGATTAATTAATTGTACTATTTCCAGTTGCGTCAAATCGTGAATAATAAATCATGCACATGTTTCTAATTCAAGTTGTTGGACATAAAAGTTAAAAGGTGGAAGCAATTGTGTAGAGGAGTTAGCAAATTTGATAAGCGCTTGGACGGTGTTGGACCTACAAGCGACTAAGCCATGCATATGTAACTTGCAAGTAAGTATAATTTGCCTACTTGGTCCAATGGATCGAATTGAAGAAGTTGGAGATGATGGGAGAGCACTACACTAGGTCGTTCTAAAGAGAAATGTGGTGTGTGGGTGAACTAGCTAACCATGGACGGCAAATTTTAGTGTATCACGTTTACCTGCTAAGCTATAAAGGAACAATATAATCGAAAAGAAAAGTAGCTAGCACTCATGCATGAAATTTGATAAAAGTGAGACCGAAACCTCAAATCATCCACACTTTTTGGATTTCAACGAACAATATTCATTTGGTAGAATCAGAATTATTGTAATAGTAAAATCTACCCCACTACATACGAACCTCAAGATTCTGATGATTTATTGTTTATATATTCAGCTGCCTCGTGCTGTTAAGCAGTCAGAAGATATGTATAAAATATAAAAATAGAATGTGTATACTTTGCATGGAATCTACTGAAATTTGATTCTTTTTTCTGCTTTTGTTTTGATTCCCTGGCCGACGTTTGGGGAATTACCTGACACAGAGATATCATTGCAAAATGATAACATAAAAAATTACAAATTAACTCGTTTGAGGTCCATTAATTTTATGGCGGGCTATCTAGTATTATTGGGGAGACATGGGAGCCCATGGATCGAGAAGTAAGACACCAAGAGATTTCGACGCCACATCTTGACCCAAAACTTTAAGGCATTAGGTTTATGAGTCCATCTCCTTATAAACTCTCCATATTACCTTGACTTCTCCGATGTGAGACTTGACTCTAACACTTGATTCCAACAATCTCTCCTTCAAGTGTGAGTCCCTCAACCACATCACCATGGTCCTCCCGTCAGCGGAAGCTATCAGCCGTCACTATAGTTACTAACCATCGATCCCTCCGCAGAAGTTACCCGGCCGTTACCATGATTACTAACTATCGGCCCCTTTGCGGAAGTTATCCAGCCGTTACCATGGTCCCACGAACCATCGACTCTGATACCACTTGTTGGGGGAGACAGGGAAGCCCATGGGCCGAGGAGCAAGACACCAAGAGATCTCGACGCCACATCTTGACCCAAAACCTTAAGGCATTAGGTTTATGGGTCTATCTCCTTATAAACTCTCCCTATTACCTTGACTTCTCCGATGTGGGACTTGACTATAACACTTGATTCCAACAAGTATGTATTTATGCAAGAATAAAATACCTGGAGTTCTTAATTAATACTTTGATTATTTATTTCTAGATATTTATTAGTGATTGGTTTAAGAGATATATGTTTAATTTCTTTTAAATAATATCTTGGTTTGAAACTTATATGTGAAAAAACCTCTGAGTGGAGGATAAATGTGTTAGGAAAAAAACAAGATATATATATATATATATATATATATATATATATATATTTCTCTAATGAAGAGATGCATTAGAAGTTAGATAATTTCTCTTGTACTGATCTAAAAGTTGAGGAGTTTCATATCTAAAGGCTTAATCTGTAATATGGTTCATTTTATAATAAACTTTTATAATTTACAATTTAGTTATTTATACTTTAAATAATGAACTGAAGGCCTCCAAATCCTTTCAATTTGAAAGGGTACGAGAGCAATGCCCTAGAAATTAAACTTAATTGAGTGTCTATTTACAATGATATGTAGCTATTAAATTTAATATGTTCAAGTCGACCTAAATAGCCATGAGGCCAAACAATGTCTTAATCAGTCCAATGATTCACAACTAAATGTCGTGTTAGTCGGTGCTCAAAATGAGATTTTATCTCGCCCAACAATTAATGATTTGAAGGCTTTTGATAGAAGACTAATTAGACCAACTTCAGCACACACTCAATTTGGTCTTATGCAATAAGTTCTCTCACCTTGCTCTGTCGTATACATTCAACACCACCTCGCTCTTTGCTGAGCACCATCATGTTAGGTTCAAATGGTGAATACATCGTTTATCATATTTTCAATAATAACAATTTCCAAGAGAATAAGCGCAATGCTTAAAAAATTCATATGAATTGTATTTCAGGAAAAAAAAACAACATTTTCCTCATTGTCTAATGTCCAAAGTACAAGACTATGCAAGAAGACGTTCCATATCAAAAGAAGAAAGATCAAAGCTACAAAGCAGACTATTCAAGTAAATAAAAGTCAAAGTTGCTACATCGTCTAACAAAAGAGAAGACTACACTAAGTCAAGATTTTCATCGTCTATCTCAAAGCTAACCAATGAAGATAATGTCTAGAGAAAGAGCGGCATGTTCAAATTGAAAATATCACTCTGACATTCTTGAGAAGAAAGTTAAGTGCAAAGAATCACGTGATATTCTACAAAGCACATTGAACAAGGAAACAAATACATCATTGTCAAAACCAAGTTTCATCTTTCTCTCTCTAAAGGACTAGAAAGATGCTGCTTAGGCTACCAACCAATTGACAAGATACACTTTGTAGCATATTGTATCAACAAAAGGACACAATGCATTTAATGCACCTGATGAGAAGACCGTTTGATCCAACGGCTAGAACTCAAGGCAATCTACACGCTCCAACGACTATCAACAAATCTTAGAAGCTCTTGAAGTATAAAAGGAGGACTTGAAGAATTTCAGGGCAAAAAACTTAGCTTTAACGTTGATCAACTTCATTTCTTCATCAAGCAATCAATAAAAGTGCTATTCTCATCTGAGAGAAAAACCTAAGAGTCAAATCTTTATTCTCAAATATCTCTAGCTAGATTCAGAACTCGATCAAAGTATACACCAAAGTTAAATCCTTTCAAACACTTTGTAGTTCCTGTGCCTAGCATGTTTTACTATCCCTCTTGTGAGAAGAGAACCTTGTAAAGCCGAACGATCTTAAAAAAGATTTTAGGAGAAGTCTGAACAATACTTTGTAAAGGAGGATAAGTCATGGACTAGACGTAACTCCATCGTTTGTGGGTGAATCAAGATATATTGCCTATGTTTTTTACTGCCTATTACCTCACGTATTTATCCGCTGCATTAAACGATTGTGAAAACGTTTTGAAAACTTATAATCGTTTCAAAATTCAAATTTTATAAGAACACAATTCAAACCCCTCTTCTTGTGTTAGATTGTTGTTTTTCACATCACACTTGGACTAGAGGAATATGATCATGTAACAAACAAGCATGATCCTATCCCCAACTTAGCTTGTTGTGTCTTGATTCGCCGATTTGAAATGGAACAAAACAAGTTGGGATGACAAGGAAACAACAAGGCACCACTTAATAATTACCATCATAGGAACACATACAAGATCCTATCAGTAACAGTTGTTGGTCGTGGTCTTAACAAGGAAAGTGGACGACTAATTATACTCAAGTGATGAGCCACCAATCCAATCACATTGGAAAAGCGATCGACACACGAACATATAAAAGCGTCATCGATCAAGTAATTATTGCAACAACGACAATAACCACAAACACAAGTAAGTAAAAGTTTAAGATAATATTTTAAATCTATAATGAGCAATGCTAGGTAGGAAAACACTATCATGCAAGAAATGTTAGAATAGTGATGTGGAAGTGAGTAATTGGTGGTTACAAAACACCATTTACGAAGCAGTTTGTTTTGTAACGTTAGCTATAGCATTTTCTTTTTCCCATGTATAATTGCTTCAACAAAATAAGCAGTTTTTTTGTTATTTTATTAATGATAGTATGATACATACATGAGGTTTTAATTGACTATGCGTTTATAAGCATAGTCCAAATATTGTTGACGATTCATGTGGAAAGTGGAATTCAACTTGCTAGAAGCTTTATTCTAAAGCACAAGGTTAATTAATCTAAGCTAAATAAAAATATCATCTACTAGATGCATTATAATATTAATTCATCTTTACTTTACTTTAATGCCAGTATAGTATTTGTCTTGGTGGCTGTAGGCATAGCCTATAGGTGTTGCTTAGCAGGGGATTTTTGCCAGAGCAAATGTAAGTTGTTGCAAGGAATCTGAATTGGAATCTCTTCGTTATAGTGCTGTTTGGGCTCCATTAACGTGCTGACACAAAATCCACGTTATCAAATCCTACAATATTTTTGCACCAAAAAAGAATCCTCCTTCTAAATTTGGCACATATATATAGCTAATGACCCATGCGTGACATATGCAGGATCATCGTTATCTGTCAATAATTCGATTCCAAATAATGTTCTATGACCTTTCCCCCCTCGCAACTTGCAAAGTGTTGGCTTGAGATAAATTATTTAGGGACTTGGGCAATATGGATTGACCAAATAGTTGATTTCACAATCAAACAACTACTTTAGGAATGAATTTTTCATTCAAGAAATGTTTATTTTAGCATAAAATATTAGCATCATGACACCACCGCTAATTTTTAATTTGTTTTTAGCGCGGCTAAACCTCATGCTTCCCTCCATTAACACAAAGCATTCTCTAAGAGAAGCCGCCGCCTCCTGACCTACATGCACACTCTTCGTCAACAAATTCTCAGGGTCAACCCAACTTAAGGGTGAAGCCCATGAAGCAATTTTGTTGAACATGGGAAGCCTTAGGCAAAGATTTGGAGGAACTTGCATAGAAAGAAGTCAAAGGACGACGGGAACATGGAATGAGTTCCTCACCAATTTAGAGAACGACTCCCAAGGTCCAGAAGATCAATGGGTGTAAAGACCAGATCTTCACATTTGAGGAGGAGGAGGATCTTGAAACTCCTATTTATATGTTATTGTTGAAAGGTTTTTACCACAACTACTTTCAAATCCCTTTCAAGATTCTATTGTAGTACAGTAAAGGGTTTTATCGTCCTCAGGGAACTGGAAATACAACGCCGTTCTTTAGCTAAATTACTTAAGAAATAAAATCAACAAGTTTGTTTGAAGTTTGTTTCGGTAACCGCAAGCTCATATAAGTAAAATAAGCGAAATTAAAACGAGTTTAGATCAAATTAAGAAAATTGTTGGGATTAGGTTTCGCACTTCAACTCTCATGCATCTTTTAGCTCAACACATATGACCTATTTTATACTTGATTCCATCACACAAGTTCTTATATCTCATTAATGTCTTACATGAGCCGATCAACGAATCACTTCCTTAATTATCGATGTCTCGCATAACTAACAAAGCAAAGCGTGATTAATTCGGGTGTTCAATGACTAACAACCTAACTCTATCTCTAGCAATTAGGATTATTAGATGATATGATCTATATCCAATCCACATGTAGCTTTCACTCACATATAAAATTTTAAATCCAGTTCTAGTTGATCAAGCCAAAACTAGCGTTAAGAACAAGATCATAGCATTGAAATCAAGAGATAAATGGAGACATATGCATAGAAACTAATATAGATACATTCAAGTTAAAGTACTACACCAAATCCCAACAAAGAAAGGTTTAGCAATCCATGGATATGGATGCTTTCAAGCTTACAAAGAAGAAACTAAGAGGATATGATGATTCTTGCCGCTGTCGGCGAAGCTCCAACGTAACGAAAGGTCTACGACCTCAAAGATTCCCCTTTTTTTTTCTTCCTTCCCTTTGAGTTCTCTTGCATTCTTTGTAGTCTCCAGCGACAAATCTTTAAAAACTGATAAGACATGCCTTTTTATATGAAATTAATGACGCAGAGCACTTTGCTCTTTTTCCCATGCACTGAGCTGAAACTTTTTACCTTCACTGATGGGTTTTATCTCCAAACCGCCCCAGACCAGCTGAGCACCCTCAAAATCAACTCAGATCTTTTTAAACAGAATCAGTCCACCATAAATCAGCTGAGCACCTTTTGGAATAAGCTGATGTCTTTTGGCACAAAATCTTCAAAATCCTTGGTTTCTTGCATTTGTTCCTTAAATCATCATTCCTACAACAAAAGTTGAGATTGGAATTAAACTTTAAACACTTTCTAGCTAGAATTCACTAATCTATAAATTCTTAGCAAATGAGAGTAACTTTGATAGAAATTTTCCATAAATCACATAGATAACTGCCTTAATAACAATGGAAAACTAGGTAAAATAGACACTTATCAACTCCCCCAACTTAGAACTTTGTTTGCCCTCAAACAAATGGTATCAATCCACAAAATGGATATGTACAAAGATTTGCTAAAAGCATTGGCTATGAACAGTTAAAATTCAAAAACCTCGGATCTTGCATGATTTCCAACTTTTGCATTTTCCATCAAACAATGTGATGCCCACAAAAGATAAGTTTGACAGTGAAAATTTACACAATCCATCATGAGTCTACAAGGAAAATCACACTATCAAATGTGTTTTCAACCAATGGGAACTTCTGTTCATTTTTGCATATAAGTTTAAAGAATCAACAAAGGGCAAGTGTTTCACTCAAATCTATCAATGAATCACACAAATAAAACTTGTTACTTTTCTTAGTAATCATCAAATTGCATGGT
This sequence comes from Lotus japonicus, assembly GCF_012489685.1. Taxonomy (NCBI): domain Eukaryota; kingdom Viridiplantae; phylum Streptophyta; class Magnoliopsida; order Fabales; family Fabaceae; genus Lotus; species Lotus japonicus. The sequence goes on along the minus strand of NC_080041.1, from coordinate 62,782,386 downwards.
TAATCCAGAATCACAAAGGTCTTTTTAGGGTTGTAATGGAGCCTGGTTTCAAAAGACATTGGTTTTTCTGGATATTCAAACACTTTCTAGGCAAGAGAGCATAAAATGACATGTATTACAACCAATAACTTTCCACTCTGTCCTTAACCAACTATCTTTTGTCACCATTTCTTTATAATTTGTTACACACCTCAACCCTTTCATTCCTTTTCAACTTCTCAATCTTTCTTTTTGTTTTGTTTTTTTTCCTCATTGAATAACTACACATAGTTAGATTGAGAAGTTGATATTTTCATTGAACAAAGGGAATACCAAAATCCTCACTCCCCCCAACTTGCACAATTATACAATCCAATCATTGATGCTCTCTTAACTATGAAAGTAAGGAAGAGACATTGTTTTTCTTTTTAGGCTTTGGAATCATATATAAAGAACAACAAAATTTCAATTTAAGCTCAAAAGGGGTGTAAATAGAATTCCTAATCAAGGGTAGGCTTATTTGGCTAAGTGGTTATTTACAATAAAGAACAAAATGCCTTGATCTTTCTTTCATTCCCATTCAATTTCCACAATTAGAGAATCAAGCAAGTCCAACTTTGGGGTTATGCATATGGACTCATGTGAAAAAAGAATTTATTCATGCCAAAGTACCTATGAGTGCAACCCCAAAAGTCTATATAAGGATCATGCTTTCAATTATAAAAACCAACAATCATGCAATCAATAACTTTTCATCAACCATGCTTAAGCAAATGGATCAAACTTCAATCCAAAACAAGGCAAACCAAGAGACATCCTCCAAATCCAAAATCCATGGAAAGTTCCAAAATAAAATACTCAAAACAAAAACAAGTAACAGAAAGTACCAACATAATAATAAAGTACTAAAAACCAATTAAGTACTGAAATTAAATGACAGAAAATTAAAAATCACTCAGTATGGTGAGCTTTCAGTCACCTGCATCAATCTCCCATGAGATCATCATCATCTCTAGCTCCAGTATGATGGATATTATCTCCCCTCCCCTATGTGAAGTGGGGCCTGTCCTCAGGCCAGCATAAATGTGAGAAATACTCCTCATTGGATGGTCAAACATAAGGCTAGTCTGGTGTGGAGCGGGATGCACTCTTTGTAGTCCTGTATAGCTTAGTAGTAGCTTGGAAGCATGCCATATGCTGTTGAGTCTGAATCCTTTGCTCTGCCTGCACCTCTAGCAAACGTGTACCTACTTGCTGGAGTAAGATTCTGTCTTTAGCTCGCTGTACTCGGTCCTGAGCTTGTTGTGATTGTATCTCAGACCATTGCACTTGCATGTGTTGCGGCTGAGTCAAAATCTGATCCATCTGGGATGTTTGTGGCTCATGAGTGGGTGAAACTTGCTCTGTCTGTTTTGGTTGTGCTTCACGAAGTTTTCTGGCAAATTCTGCTCTGGCTGTATCCAAATCATTCTCTTTGCAATTCTGTTGGATATAGGCTACAGTGATTGGGTATTGAAGTGGTAGCTCATTGTCAGCATTCATTGGTACATCGTGTAACCTGCATAACTCATGTATAAGAGCTGGAAAAATCATTGACTTCACTCCTTTTCTAATACAATTAGCAATGTGATCAGAAATGACAGCAACTATGTTCACACTATCTTGCTCAAGAATGGAATAGACCAAACATGCTTTGGTTATAGGAAGATCTGATACATGAGAAGAAGGCCACATGTTGGTAAATAAGAAATTCATCCAGATGAGAGGAAGTTGTTTCATGCAGGCTCTGTAAATCCCACCCTTCATTTTATTTGTATCAATTCCTTGTGCAGAGCTTCTTCCTCACTACATCTTTGCAGAATCCATTTAGATGATTCATGCCTTTAAGTGCCTGTGTTTGGTACTCACACAAATCGTCTTCATCATCGGTGTTTGGGTCCCATGAATTTCCTAGACAATTATTGATTGTATCCTTATTGATAGCAATTCCGCAAGTGTACAGATTGATCGAAGTAATACAAAAGATTGTCGAATCACAGAGATAGTTGTTTGTTGATTTGATCTTGGAGATTAATGTTTGGAATGGAAAAGAAAAAGGCATATAGTTTAAAGTTTGTTGTGATGAAATCAATTGTAACAAAAGCATAAACTCGAATTGTAAAACTTATGAGAAAACAGCACCCTGGGTCAAGTTTCACCTAATTCAGTTATGTTACTCACAATCTAATTCATATATGAAATCTTAGAAATATTTCTATGGTGATGTAGCCTTTACCTTCACTTGTTAATACCTTAATCAAGTAAATCATTCAATTTCAGTTGCTAAGCCTAATGCCTTAGTACCTAGTCAATTCAATTGAAGAATGAAGCTTGTATGTTCAGGCCAACACAATAAGTTCCCACCCTTATACCTAAGTGATAGCAAACAAATCAATCTAATCTCAAGTCCCTTAATCCTTACCAACTACCGTTGTTCAAGAAGAAAGTCAAACACTTGCATGCATTCAAGAGAGTATTGAAACAGAGAAAAAATACATAGAAATGAAACTTTATTCATATAAAAAACTCAAAAGTTCATAACATAACTTAAACTAGGATCCACAATCCCCAAGGTACAAAGGTAAACTAGCTAAGCATGGTTAGGGAATTCATAATGCAAATTAAAAGAACAAAAACCTGAAATAAGAGTGCCAAGAAGCCTCCCACAAGCCCCAAGAAACTAAAACTCTAAGTTTTGTTCAAAAAGTTACAAGATACCTAAAAGAAATAACAAAAACTCTATTTATAGAGTTTCCAACGGCGCACCACGCATGTGCGTGGCCTAGGGGGCGCACATGAGTAGCCTTCAACTCTTGCCTTCTTTCTTTGCATAGAACTACCACGCATGTGCGTGGCATAGCCGGCGCACATGTGTGGCTCATCAGGCTCTTCTTCAATTTTATAACTTCCTCTTCACCTATCATCATGGCTCATTACTTGACCTTCAACCATCATCATTTGACATCAAAACCTATTCAAACCTGAAGAGAATCTCAAGAATCCATCAAAATAACAATGTAGTTCATGGGAACATCTCATTAATCACGATAACTTATTATCCCTTCATTCAATTCAGCAAACAAAAATCTCAATATGCAATCAACACTAATGAATTCAAAAGACTTCAGCTCAAAACTGACCATAGGAATTACTCTCTAACTAAAACTAATAAAAAGACCAAATAAATAGAGAAAAAACAACTAAACTTATGCAGATGCAATTATAAATTAAAAAGGGACTCAACTTGACTTAAAACTCAATAAAGGACTCAAAAAGGAAAAGAAAGAAACAAGAAGGACTCGACAAACATAGAATAAACCTCGGGTCATCACTATCATAATTCACCTGGATTCCATACACCCAAGACTTCCTTTGCTCTTTAGCCTCTTCAGAAAAAAAAGGAACTGGCATAAAATTGTCGAACTACCTCATGATTGAAGACTTCCTTTGCTCTTTAGCCTCTTCAGAAAAAAAGGTAATTGGCATAAAATTGTCGAACTACCTCATGATTGAAGTATCGAGGTGGTTTAGCCAACTTCAACCACCCTATCTCTTCTAGCTCTTTTTGAAACTCTGGGAACTCATTTGGTCCAAGTTCCACCCTTCTCTCCTGAATGAAACAAAGATTTTGTAATCTGGCATAGTGCACAAATGTCACAGAAGATCTGAATTTTCTAGTGTCAAATTATGTGTCACTCTTAGCTCGTGCACTACGCTGGCTTTGTCGTTCCATCACCACCTTAAAATCTGAACCTGTACCCTCATTTACTCTTGAAGATGATACTTTGTTTCGCTTTACACCACATGTATTTTGTTTAGGCCTGCAGATCAAACAGAAGTTCCAATACCCAAGAGCCAGAGTAATTAGTTGAAGAGTTCGTCAAACATGTACAACAAGTAATTTATCCAATTTCATTGAGTATTTGCTTGCAAAACAGTTTGAACAAAATAATTTTGAAAGAACACTATCATGCCCAATGAATATACACATCCTACACACATGACAAGGAACCAAAATAGCATTTATACCTCCGTTGACATTCATTAATAAGACCAAACAAGAATAATCAAGCATGGGTTCCAACAATATTCAAAACATTTCATCGAACACCTTGCCATCACAACAATTTATATTGTTCTTCACTTGGAAATTGACATGCTTAAGTCATGACCACAAATCAAATCAACATAATCACCAATCACATCATTACCCTCAAGTTTCTTCAAATCAAGCATGAAAACCCAATCATAATAACCCAGGAACAAGAAATTTTGAAAATCCTCAAATTTTCTAGCCTAGGGTTCGAGTTCCATGAAGAAGATAAGAAAGAGGAGAAACATTCACTTATACAACACACCATAATGGCACAAACATTTAATGAGGGAGCAGAAAAATGTACACCTTTCCCTCAATGTTCATTTTTCCTCTCAAGCATTTTATCAAACACTTTGTAAGCACAAAATTTTGCATGCAATCCATCATATCGCAATAAATTCCAAACTACAATCACCCAAGAACATTTAGCAAGTTTAAAATGCAAAACCCCCCAATTTAAGAATTTAGGGTTCAAACCAAGTATGCAACAATCCTCAAGAAATGAACTTTATTAACAACAACCCATCAAGCATGAGAACACAATTAACAACAACCCAAGAACTAGTGAAATTATGGAAAAAAAATTCGTTTTTTTCCTAGCCTAGGGTTCGAGTTCATGGAGAAGATAGGAAGAAAACGAGAAAAATGAACTCACATGGTGGAGAGGAAATTAAAAACGTGATAATGGAGAAGAGAGGAGTAATGTGAGCGTGATGGACCAAGAGGAAGGAGATTTAAGTGTGTGTGAGAGAGATATGTGCGTGAGTTAAGAAAGAAAAGAAAAGTGAAGAAAGAAAGAAGTGAAGTGTTTAAGTTGATGAGTTTTTTTTTAACTTGGGTGCTTAGTACTCTAGGCACACGCTAAGCGTGAATTTCCCAGTAGAGGGTTAGAAGTCTGGGCGCTAAGCGCCTCCCTATACATGCTAAGCGTGTTTAGACAGTAAAAACTCCAGCTTGACACTTGACAGCAAAACTTGACAATTTTCCACAACTCCTTCACCTAATTCTTGTTCTAGGTCAATTGCACCTCTCTCAATGTAACACCCCGATTTCCAGGTGTCACTTTAGTAACCAAAAATAGACTTTACGCTGAAAACAGGTAATTTTTTTGTTTGATACCTTTTAAATCAAGCAATAGAAAATAAAGACAAAACCCAACCAACACACAAATATATACACATGTACAGCCTCAGCTGCACTCCCATGTCACGCGCACTCGCAGTGACTCCAAAGTAGTGTGCCCGTAGGCAAATAGTTACAGATCCAGAAGTGTGAGTGAAAAGGTTATAATTACAATCCACTGGGAGAAAGTCGGCCTCAAAATGGCCTAAGCAAAGACCCCTATAGTCCGACTGACTCACTGTGATCCCTCAATAAGAGAACCACACAAAAGCCATGCGTCGGGAACCTACCCCGTCCCAAAAGCAAAACGAATCAGAGCTCTACACAAATATGACGCCTGCCTAACTCTACCAACCCATAACTGCTCACACATCCGAGTCCTCGGCGAACTGAAGACGGCAAGTTGAAGCTCAGCTCCATGCGTCGTAGAACTTCTTTCGTCAGATGTTCACACTCGTCAGTCCGGTCCTCCATGACCCTTCCCCGGTACGTCGCTCGATGACCCACAACATCGACCACCCAAGCGGTGGGGGCATCCCGATCCACAAGCTCATATCTGATCCCCCCCGAGGGAGAGACCATCGAACACCAGTCGGCCATCGACATCTGGCAGCAGGCCGACCGCCCAAACACAAACATACAAACAAAGCCAAGGCGCTAGGGTCAACTCACAGCAATAAGTAGATATACACTCAACATGTGATATGGGGTATAGATATATGTTGATATATATACATATAAACAATCCTAGCATGTTATGGCTCTAACATTGCTTCAATAAACAAACAGCACACAATCTCAGTCAGCATGAATGTATGCGTGAAATGCACAATATGTATCCGGATTTGTGACGCGTTCCCGTTCGCCACAAGTGAAGCATTTTCACTATGGATGGACCATTCCCGTTATCCATCCTGGATGAAATCCATCCTGGATGAACCATTCCCGTTATTCATCCTTGGTGAACCATTCCCGTTATTCACCGAATGATGAACCATTCCCGTTATTCATCATTAATGCAAGGTGAACCATTCCCGTTATTCACCATGATATGCACAGGTGAACCATTCCCGTTATTCACCCGATTGAATGCAACGTGGTTAGCCAAACAACGAATCGTCCTTACCACGAAAATGTTTAGCTCACAACCCAATCTCAACAAACCCATGAGTTAGTGTCGGTCAATACAACACAACTCGGAGTAAGTGTCGGTCAATACAACACAACTCCATCCACAGAATACACAAGGGTCTAGTGTCGGTCAATACAACACAGCCCAAACAACAAGAGCACTAGGTGTCGGTCAATACAACACGGCTCCACAACACTCCCCAAGAGTACTAGAGTACTCGGTGACTTTCAATCATCACCATAGCTCACCTTAGTGGCTTCCCCCAATTCCGATAACTCTCCAAACCCACAACAAAGTCGACTTTTCCCCGTCTTTCGTAAATATTTTCCCCTTCAGTTCTCCTATGCTTAAACGTTAATAAAAATTGTTTCAATTCGAATTAGTCAAGTTATGAGTTTATTTCTCAAAGTCTAAGTTTCCCAAGTCTTTAGTTTTTCAAAGCTCTATCATTCTAAGTTTTCAAAGATCAACCACCCAAAATACATTTCCCGGGGAAAGTCTAAGAATTCCAAAATATGGCTAAGTCTCAAACCCCACATTTGGACTTGCCTAGGGTTGTTCATCCAACCCGAAATATCAAAGATCACCAGATCAATGAATCTCCACTCCGAAATTGCGTCAAAACGCTCAATCCAACAAAAGCACAACATCACAAGTATGGAAAAGCATCATAACATCAACTCATCATCAAAAACAACATCAGATAAAACATAAGTCGAATTTATCGACGCCTATCATGCAGTCATAGCTAATATATAGTAAGTTGCCCTAACCTCGAGCTGATCCAGCTTCGCAAATCAAATCTCCTTCACAGGAATGCCTTGAAACTTCCAAAGTTCCTTCAACTGAACCTCGGAGGAAAAACAAAGCAGAATCCACACAAAATCGATTAGTTCGATCGCAATACAATACATAAACGATAGACAAAGCATCAAAGCTTCAGAATACGACAAACGGGTACGAAAGGACAAGTTTTCGAAAACGAAAAACTCCCCTCCCCTTAGGAAAAACCCACGGCCATAAGGAGAAAAGGGCTTCGGCTCTTTTTCTTCGATCAAATCAGTTTACAAGGTAGTTTTAGGGTAAAACTAAGGCAAAGAAACTGTCAGAACAATTTTCGGACAATCGGGCCGAAATACGACTACGCAGGGGCATTTTGGTCCAAAATAAAGGCTCAAAACTTCAAAGTTATCAGTTCTGAAAACAAATTTGACAGCAACGATCCTCATGATATCCGTGACAACAAATCCTAAAGGCACGAAGTCAGATTAAGTCTTTTCGACAATAAAGTTTCGAAATGTGAGACAAAAAGAGTTTTGAGTCAATTTTTCAGATCCTGGACAACTGAATCGCAATCAGAGTTTACTGACAGAGGTTTTAGACTCAGGGGAACATAAGGAACATAACCCAAGCGAGAAATCAGAGAAATCGGACAATTTTAGAAAAAGCTCAAAACTTAGAGCACAGAAACGACTTCAGAAACTCAGCAGAAACAGAAATCAGAGGCAGGATTCATGATAGTTACCTCGATACCTAGAAGTAGGGACGAACTGCACGAAGATTGGTCAAGTTTTCGCGGAAATCCCCTCCCCCCTTGCTCCCCACGAAATCAGCCACAAATGGAAAGAAAATGAGAGGATTTTGCTTTTTCGCGCTATTTATAGGCGGGTGAAATCGCGGGAAAATGAAAATTTCGCGATTCCGATTTTTGCAGCACGATCACCGAGAAATTCTAAGAGAGATTCTGGCGTCAGAATTCCAGAACTCAAAACAAATATCTAGGATTTGGGAAAAACGATATCGAAAAACTCAAAAGCGGTGTCGGTTAATCTGCCCCGAAAAACTACTTTTTGCTGTGATGCTCAAACGACAAAACTTCCAACTGAAGAAAGATTGGAAACGTCGAAACAAGTCTGGCAACACGGACGGAATCTTCGTTAGAAGTCCCGAATAGAAAAAGTCTTCATCCATTGCTCGAAAATAGGGTTTCGAAGCAAAGAAATTAGCGTCGGCGGACATCCGAAAAGTGAAACCTATCGTGCGTACAGTCCAGAGTTCCGAAATGAAACGCTGGTCGATGGAAAAATAAATAGAATCTTTAAATTTTCCGAGAGTTCGAAATCTCACTCAAAACGTTGCTTTAAGAGCGAAATAGTCTATTCTGGACACGCTCGCCCTAAGGCAAGTGTGCAGACGACTCGCACTAACTCCGAAAACAACTACGCAACATTCCTCAAGCAATTCCTGAACTTTCTTCTTCATTAATCTTCCTCAAATGTCAAACTCCTGTCACGCTTACACTGATTCTACGCGTGAGTCGGAAACTAGCTTGTTCTGAAAATCCAGGTCTTACAATACTCCCCTCCAAAAAGAAAGTTTCGTCCTCGAAACTCAGAGTTCTGCAAAAAGTTCGGAATACAGTTCCTTGATCTTATCTTCCAATTCCCATGTAGTAGTGCCTGTGTCATTGTTCCTCAAAATCTTTACTTAAGCAATCTGCCTTCCCCTTAACTGTTTCACTCTTCTATCCCCACTGCTAACTATCGGCGTCTCAAAAGACAAAACATCATTCAACCTCATGTCGTCTGACTCGATTACTTGCGTCGGACCTCTGCTTGAAATGATACCGGTTGGCATTCCGTGCAGTCGCACAACCTTAGCCACTTACTTCTTTACTTTCGGTCGTCCGGAATTCTTCTTAAACTCAGTGCCTCTCTGTCATCTCAAAGTAGATACTCAACTTGTCCTCGTGATCTTCATCTACAGTCCATCACTTGTTCGTTCGATAACTCTTAGACGAAACATTGCGTTGGAATCTAATAGTCCATTAACGTCACATCCAACTTCGTAACTATCATCACTCGCACAATGAAATCAATCTCCTACTTAGTCACCATTCGAATTAAAAATCGACTTATGTCCTTATTTCTTGTCCTTCACTAATCTTATCCCCTTCAACATCAAGTTACCAACAACTTATAAGATAATCCTCTTCTTAATATCTAACAATCCATTATTATCGTCTTCTTCCTTAGAACTTCCCTCACTCAAACCTATTTACACTTACTGAAATCCCTAACACTTCGCACGAATCGAGACTTATCCTCTAGAAGATTAAATCATAACTATACCTCAAGGGACTTAACTAGCCATTACATCTTCCGATCCTTCAACATTCTGAGATTTAACTCTTATCGTAACCGCTAACACCACTAAATCTCTTATGTGTACATGAATCTCAGCTCACTAGGTCAACCTTAGCCCTAGGATTCTCATTCAACTTTAGTAAAATTCACTTGTTACTCGTAATATGCATTATCAAAATCCATAACAAAGTCCCATTGACTCTTATACTCTACGAAACTCGTCAAAATATAACAACCTCAGGTATTCATCTTAATACTAACACCTTCCTTTCTGTGACTCAATCACCATCTCGTCAATCAACTTCTTAATCTCTCAATCAAATTCTGACAAACTTCGAGTCCTACACCTTAGACAGACATTCATAGATTTAAAACCTACACCTTCACCAAGTTTGGTCCTCTAATAACATTTAATCCTTCAATACTTCTTAAATGAATATCCGTTCCTTAAAACTATAACTCCTTCACTTACCCAAACGACCTGATAAGTGTCGTCATGCTTCCACACTCACCACTTGATCCTGCTATCCATAATCATAACTTATTATGCTAACATCATTCAAATCTTATCACATGGTCATGATGTCCGCAACCTCATAATCAACATCAATCGATCACCAACCTTAACACTCCACACAACCCAGAATTCCCTTACTTCAAGATCTCTCTTATACTACACCTCAATGGTCTTAACCCGAAACTCACCTTCAGGTCTTCAATCTTCTAAGATTCAACTCCTATTGTCACACCTACAACCATAAGATCTCTTACTCGTATGCGATTCTCGACTCTCAAGATTCAATCTTAACCCTAAGATTTCAATCCAACTTAGTAAATCTCACTTAGTAATCTCAGCATATTTCCTTGGAATCCATATCACCAACCTCAAGTATTCAACTTATGCTAAAACTTTCTTTCTCCAACTTAATCATTAATTCAACACTTTTCAAGCGAAAATTCATCTCTTAAGACTATAATGTCTCCACATATTAATCCAACGCTTAGCAAAACTTATTCCTCGAACTCGACTATAACAATCTAGTTCAGAGTTAATTCTTCTCAATCTCGCTACCATCAAACAATCATCTATAACCGGATATTAAATCCAACCTATCTAATCTCTAATAATCCCACGTCAGAAATCACATAACCTATGACTTCATAACTTCCGAGAAAATACTTAAAGATTTTCCAACATCAATTCTATTGGCTTAGTCTACCTCTACTTGGAGTAATCACACGAACTAACCAATCAATGTCTATACGAAAATCATCAACTTCCAAAGGTTCAAATCTTAATCTTGTACAATCAAATGCTTAACACGAACTTTCCTCCCAAATCCGACTAATCCTCAATCAATTCAAATTCATCTTACACATCCTTCTATCAAGGTCCATTATCAGCTGTGATTCCGAATATCACCCCCTCAATATTAGGTTGATCAGGCCTAATACATCGAAGGTGGAAATTTAGAAAAACCCACTGGAACAGACAATGAGTTCCTGACATCCAGTAACCACAAATATCCTGATATCAAGTTCCTAACGATTCTGCTACGGAACCACACACCCTCAATCCATGTAAAAGATTAATCCTTCCTCGTCAATTGAGTCAAAGGTCCAACAATCTTGGCAAATCCCTCAATGAAGCGTCTATAATATCCAGCTAAATCCACAGAACTTCTGATCTCTGTCACCATCTTCGGTTGCTCCCAAGCCAAAACAGTCTCCACTTTCGCCGGATCCACAGCTATGCCCTCCTTCGAGATAGCATGGCCTAAGAAATTGACTTCCTCCAGCCAGAATTCACACTTGGAAGGGTTCTCATACAGCTTTTTCTCTCTCAACAATTGTAAAACTTGGCGCAAATGTCCTTCATGTTTATTCGCGTCCTTCGAATAGATCAATATGTCCTCAATAAACACCACCACACGCCGATCTAAGAACTCCTGAAAGATGCGGTTCATGTAATCCATGAAAACAGCAGGTACATTCGTCACTCCAAACGGCATCACTAGGTACTCGTAGTGTCCTTAACGTGTCCTGAAAGCAGTCTTCGGTATATCCTCAATCTTCACTCTGATCCGACGATAGCCTGACCTCAAATCTATCTTGGAAAATACGGTAGCCCCTCGTAGTTGGTCCATCAAATCATCTATCCTCGGCAACGGGTATCTGTTCTTGATCGTCGCCTTGTTCAATTGTCGATAATCCACCCACGATCTCGACCTTCCGTCCTTCTTCTTGACTAACAACACTGGCGCTCCCCATGGTGAAACACTCGGTCGAATGAATCCCTTTTGCCGAAAGATCCTCTAACGACTCCGCTTCAAAACTAAACGCCCTAAAATCCTACGATTCGTACCCATAAGGAATTTCCCTGAGATCCTAGCTTCCTTATCAACGCCTCGGTAAAACAACTCCCTAGCTCCGCGTGCTATTCTAGATCTCGTGTAACCTCTATAGTTAAATCACGAGCAACTTCGAATAAGGTCCTACTAGGGATAATAATCATAGGATCATAGTCTAAGTAGTAAATACAAGTTAGGCGCGTCACACTCGCTTGAATATAAAAGAGTAAGTTATTCTAGAATACGAGAACAGTTAAAATATTACCATCGTTCCCACGTTCTTCCTCGTTCGACTCCTCAACTCTTGCTCCTCCCTTGATATGAATCCTTTCCTCTGTAGCAAGTTGTTTTCCTTTCCCAACATTCCCTGATGATTCGCCCCTGAGTGCCTTGCAATCTTGGGAGAAATGTCCCGGTTGGTTGCAATTGAAGCATAGACTTTCTTTGGTCTTGCAGTTCACAGCTAGATGCCCCTCTCGGTTACACTTGAAGCATCTCCGTCCAATCACTGAGCATTTGTTAGCAAAATGCCCAAACTTTCTGCAACGAGTACATGTCACTCCTTTGTCACCAACTGGCTTCCCCCCCAGTATCAGCAGTCGTCGGTTTGTACTCTCTTGAGATAAGATTTCTTCCCTCGGAACGCTGATATGGTCCCCACTTATGGTAACTCTTCCTTCCGTTGTAGCCTTGGGAACCTGACCTCATTGGTCCCCCAGCTCCAATTCGGTTCATTCCTCTTTATTGATACATTGCTGTCGCCATCAGTCGTTGATGATGCTCACGTGTAGCCTCCGCCATCCGGTTAAGATCCACCATCCTATATCCCATCGAACGTCCGATTAGTACTAACCATACGGTAGCACTAGACAAACCACTCAATCCGATTGAGTAGTAACGCAAGCAATTAGAGCGAAAATCGCTCTGCAGACAATCAATTTTCACTCTTTGCAGAGTCACACAACCTAGCACAAAAGACCTATTCCCCAAAGACTCCCAAAAGACTCGACTAAGCTCTGATACCACAATGTAACACCCCGATTTCCAGGTGTCACTTTAGTAACCAAAAATAGACTTTACGCTGAAAACAGGTAATTTTTTTGTTTGATACCTTTTAAATCAAGCAATAGAAAATAAAGACAAAACCCAACCAACACACAAATATATACACATGTACAGCCTCAGCTGCACTCCCATGTCACGCGCACTCGCAGTGACTCCAAAGTAGTGTGCCCGTAGGCAAATAGTTACAGATCCAGAAGTGTGAGTGAAAAGGTTATAATTACAATCCACTGGGAGAAAGTCGGCCTCAAAATGGCCTAAGCAAAGACCCCTATAGTCCGACTGACTCACTGTGATCCCTCAATAAGAGAACCACACAAAAGCCATGCGTCGGGAACCTACCCCGTCCCAAAAGCAAAACGAATCAGAGCTCTACACAAATATGACGCCTGCCTAACTCTACCAACCCATAACTGCTCACACATCCGAGTCCTCGGCGAACTGAAGACGGCAAGTTGAAGCTCAGCTCCATGCGTCGTAGAACTTCTTTCGTCAGATGTTCACACTCGTCAGTCCGGTCCTCCATGACCCTTCCCCGGTACGTCGCTCGATGACCCACAACATCGACCACCCAAGCGGTGGGGGCATCCCGATCCACAAGCTCATATCTGATCCCCCCGAGGGAGAGACCATCGAACACCAGTCGGCCATCGACATCTGGCAGCAGGCCGACCGCCCAAACACAAACATACAAACAAAGCCAAGGCGCTAGGGTCAACTCACAGCAATAAGTAGATATACACTCAACATGTGATATGGGGTATAGATATATGTTGATATATATACATATAAACAATCCTAGCATGTTATGGCTCTAACATTGCTTCAATAAACAAACAGCACACAATCTCAGTCAGCATGAATGTATGCGTGAAATGCACAATATGTATCCGGATTTGTGACGCGTTCCCGTTCGCCACAAGTGAAGCATTTTCACTATGGATGGACCATTCCCGTTATCCATCCTGGATGAAATCCATCCTGGATGAACCATTCCCGTTATTCATCCTTGGTGAACCATTCCCGTTATTCACCGAATGATGAACCATTCCCGTTATTCATCATTAATGCAAGGTGAACCATTCCCGTTATTCACCATGATATGCACAGGTGAACCATTCCCGTTATTCACCCGATTGAATGCAACGTGGTTAGCCAAACAACGAATCGTCCTTACCACGAAAATGTTTAGCTCACAACCCAATCTCAACAAACCCATGAGTTAGTGTCGGTCAATACAACACAACTCGGAGTAAGTGTCGGTCAATACAACACAACTCCATCCACAGAATACACAAGGGTCTAGTGTCGGTCAATACAACACAGCCCAAACAACAAGAGCACTAGGTGTCGGTCAATACAACACGGCTCCACAACACTCCCCAAGAGTACTAGAGTACTCGGTGACTTTCAATCATCACCATAGCTCACCTTAGTGGCTTCCCCCAATTCCGATAACTCTCCAAACCCACAACAAAGTCGACTTTTCCCCGTCTTTCGTAAATATTTTCCCCTTCAGTTCTCCTATGCTTAAACGTTAATAAAAATTGTTTCAATTCGAATTAGTCAAGTTATGAGTTTATTTCTCAAAGTCTAAGTTTCCCAAGTCTTTAGTTTTTCAAAGCTCTATCATTCTAAGTTTTCAAAGATCAACCACCCAAAATACATTTCCCGGGGAAAGTCTAAGAATTCCAAAATATGGCTAAGTCTCAAACCCCACATTTGGACTTGCCTAGGGTTGTTCATCCAACCCGAAATATCAAAGATCACCAGATCAATGAATCTCCACTCCGAAATTGCGTCAAAACGCTCAATCCAACAAAAGCACAACATCACAAGTATGGAAAAGCATCATAACATCAACTCATCATCAAAAACAACATCAGATAAAACATAAGTCGAATTTATCGACGCCTATCATGCAGTCATAGCTAATATATAGTAAGTTGCCCTAACCTCGAGCTGATCCAGCTTCGCAAATCAAATCTCCTTCACAGGAATGCCTTGAAACTTCCAAAGTTCCTTCAACTGAACCTCGGAGGAAAAACAAAGCAGAATCCACACAAAATCGATTAGTTCGATCGCAATACAATACATAAACGATAGACAAAGCATCAAAGCTTCAGAATACGACAAACGGGTACGAAAGGACAAGTTTTCGAAAACGAAAAACTCCCCTCCCCTTAGGAAAAACCCACGGCCATAAGGAGAAAAGGGCTTCGGCTCTTTTTCTTCGATCAAATCAGTTTACAAGGTAGTTTTAGGGTAAAACTAAGGCAAAGAAACTGTCAGAACAATTTTCGGACAATCGGGCCGAAATACGACTACGCAGGGGCATTTTGGTCCAAAATAAAGGCTCAAAACTTCAAAGTTATCAGTTCTGAAAACAAATTTGACAGCAACGATCCTCATGATATCCGTGACAACAAATCCTAAAGGCACGAAGTCAGATTAAGTCTTTTCGACAATAAAGTTTCGAAATGTGAGACAAAAAGAGTTTTGAGTCAATTTTTCAGATCCTGGACAACTGAATCGCAATCAGAGTTTACTGACAGAGGTTTTAGACTCAGGGGAACATAAGGAACATTACCCAAGCGAGAAATCAGAGAAATCGGACAATTTTAGAAAAAGCTCAAAACTTAGAGCACAGAAACGACTTCAGAAACTCAGCAGAAACAGAAATCAGAGGCAGGATTCATGATAGTTACCTCGATACCTAGAAGTAGGGACGAACTGCACGAAGATTGGTCAAGTTTTCGCGGAAATCCCCTCCCCCCTTGCTCCCCACGAAATCAGCCACAAATGGAAAGAAAATGAGAGGATTTTGCTTTTTCGCGCTATTTATAGGCGGGTGAAATCGCGGGAAAATGAAAATTTCGCGATTCCGATTTTTGCAGCACGATCACCGAGAAATTCTAAGAGAGATTCTGGCGTCAGAATTCCAGAACTCAAAACAAATATCTAGGATTTGGGAAAAACGATATCGAAAAACTCAAAAGCGGTGTCGGTTAATCTGCCCCGAAAAACTACTTTTTGCTGTGATGCTCAAACGACAAAACTTCCAACTGAAGAAAGATTGGAAACGTCGAAACAAGTCTGGCAACACGGACGGAATCTTCGTTAGAAGTCCCGAATAGAAAAAGTCTTCATCCATTGCTCGAAAATAGGGTTTCGAAGCAAAGAAATTAGCGTCGGCGGACATCCGAAAAGTGAAACCTATCGTGCGTACAGTCCAGAGTTCCGAAATGAAACGCTGGTCGATGGAAAAATAAATAGAATCTTTAAATTTTCCGAGAGTTCGAAATCTCACTCAAAACGTTGCTTTAAGAGCGAAATAGTCTATTCTGGACACGCTCGCCCTAAGGCAAGTGTGCAGACGACTCGCACTAACTCCGAAAACAACTACGCAACATTCCACAAGCAATTCCTGAACTTTCTTCTTCATTAATCTTCCTCAAATGTCAAACTCCTGTCACGCTTACACTGATTCTACGCGTGAGTCGGAAACTAGCTTGTTCTGAAAATCCAGGTCTTACACTCAACATCACAAGAACCCTCTAAACTCAAATTAAAACTTGCTCATGTGAATTTCAAACATCATTTTCTTTCAAATTTGCAGAATCAAGGAATCAAAATAACAACTGATGAAGAACTCAAAATCTCATAATTCACAAGTAGGTAGGCTAATTTTGAGTTTTTCACTTGTCAAGCTTTTCAATTGATCCTATCACATTAATTTATCATTTGAAACTTGTCTAGGAATTAAAATTCAATACTCAAGAACAATTCATCAGTGATTTACAATCCAAGCTTCAAAAAGACAAGTTTCATACATTTCACAACTCAATAGGCTAAATTTTGAGATTCTCAATTCTGGCACATGACAATTATTTCAAACATCTAAAAGTACCCTGGGAAACTTGTACAAAGCTTAAAATTGATCATTCACACACATTTAGCACAAAAGTCACTTGAGGTTGCATTGAAGAGCAAAACTTCATTATTTCACAATTGAACATGTCAATTCTTGCCATTCTCATTCTCCTCTCAAGTTAGGCCTCAAGAACATCCACAAATATCATTCAAAACATGTTAAGAACTTTAACACCCTCATTTATGCACAAATTCTCCAAATCACTTATTGAGTTCCAACAAGTGCTAAATTATGAGATGGAGACCAAATTGAGTACCAAACTCACCCAATGCAACTTGAAACTATTCTAACACATATATATTAATACTAAAACACATGATTGAACTTGCCTAAAGGATTGGAAGTCACTTTTCACTATTTAAGCAGAAAAAGGCTGAGATAGAATAGTTTTTATCTCGGAATTCAAACGCACAACCCCAATTTTTGGGAAACGCACAATTCATGCAAACTAATCACTCATATTCATAACATAACCTTATTTGGACCCACTGCAACACTCAAATGCAGATTTTTGATCGAATTTTCGCAAAGTCCAAATTCCACTCAAGTTCTCAAGCAAAACACAAGTCATGACCTTATTGTTGCATTTTCATCAACTCATTGACTCCTAGGCCCTTAAACATGCTCAATATGGTAATAAAAAACTGTGAAGCACATGAAAGCACACATTTGATTGAAACTTCACAAATTCACCATATCACTTACTAAAACTAGTTAAAAACTGAAAAATCTAACCGAACACTAGGTTGCCTCCCAAGAAGCGCTTCTTTAACGCCACTTGCTTGACGCCTGTATTGCTCTCACTGATCATCCAAATAGGTCACTACTGTCGTGGACCTATGCACATCTTCGCCTACGCAAGGCTTCAATCTCTGACCATTCCCCACTCAAGTCTTCTTAGTTTCAGGGTCCTCTAACTCAACCGCTCCATAAGGCTTGACATCTTTAACTACAAACGGACCTGACCATTTGATTTTGAGCTTTCCGGGGAATAACCTCAACCTGGAATTGAATAAGAGTACCTGTGGACCTGGCTTGAAGGTCTTCTTGATTATCTTGCTATCATGGTACTTTTTCACCTTTTCCTTGTACAGTTTTGAAAATTCATAGGCTTGACGCCTCATTTCTTCTAACTGATGCAATTGATTCTTCCTATGCTCACTTGCAAGATTCAAATCAAAGTTTAGAAATTTTAGAGCCCAATAGGCTTTGTGCTCCAATTCAACTGGTAAATGACAAGCCTTGCCATAGACCAATTGAAAAGGGGTTAAGCCTATCGGGGACTTGTATGCAGTCCTATATGCCCATAGAGCATCATCAAGCTTCTGAGACCAATCCTTCCTAGAACTTGAGACAGTTTTCTCCAGGATCTTCTTGTTTTCTCTATTAGACACCTCTGCTTGTCCATTGGTCTGTGGATGGTAAGGTCCTACCTTATGCTTGACTCCATAATGCTCCAATGCTTTGGCCAGTTGAGAATTAACAAAGTGAGAACCTCCATCACTAATAATTACCCTTGGTGCTCCGAAACGGTTGAAAATGTTCTTCTTTAGGAATTTGATTACAGTTTTGCCATCAGCTTTTGGTGTTGCCACCGCTTCCACCCATCTAGAAACATATTCAACAGCTACCAAGATATATTCATTAGAGAATGAGGATGAGAATGGTCCCATGAAATCCATACCCCAACAATCGAAAACCTCAACTTCTAAGTTACTTTGTAAGGACATTTCATTTGTTTTTTGTAATGGAACCTGCTCTCTGACATTCATCACACCTATGTACATGAAAATGAGCATCTTTGAAGAATGTAGGCTAATAGAAACCAGATTGGAGGACTTCCACAACTATCCTCTGCTCATTGTAGTGCCCCCCATATGCAGAATTATGACAATGCCACATAATTTCCTTAGCCTCATTTGAGGCTACACACCTTCTGAGCATCCTATAAGCTTCTGCTTGGAATAGATAAGGATCATCCCACACGAACTGAGTGACATCCCTAAGAAACTTCTTTTTCTGATGATAGTTAAATTCATTAGGGATGTCTCCTCCAGCTTTGAAGTTGGCCATATCAGCAAACCATGGCCTTTCTTGAACTAGAAAAAGCTTCTCATCAGGGAATGCATCTGTTATATCATTTTCTATTGTGGTCACCTCATCATTCACCAACCTTGATAAATGGTCAGCTACCAGATTTTCCTTTCCGCTCTTGTCTTTGATTTCTAAATCAAATTCCTGCAACAACAGTCTCCATCTTATCAGCCTTGGTTTAGAATCAGGTTTTGTTAAGAGATACTTGATAGCTGCATGATAAGTATATATGACAACTTTTGAGCCGATCAAGCAACTTCTAAATTTTTCCAATGCAAAAACTATTGCTAACAATTCTTTTTCAGTTGTGGCATAATTTATCTGAGCTTCATTTAAAACTTTACTAGCATAGTGAATTGCATGGAAGATTGTCTCTTTTCTTTGTCCTAAAACTGCTCCAACTGCATAATCGCTAGCATCACACATAAGTTCAAAGTTAAGTCTCCAGTTAGGAGCAATGATAACAGGAGCAGAAATCTAACTTTGTTTTAATTGTTCAAAAGCTTTTAAACATGCACTATCAAAGAGAAAAGAAAAATCCTTATTCAAGAGATTGCTCAATGGCTTGGCAATCTTGGAGAAGTCTTTGATGAAGCGTCTGTAAAATCCAACATGTCCAAGAAAACTTATGATGATTTTGACATTTGTTGGTGCTGGTAGCTTCTCAATAACTTCTACCTTTACTTTGTCCACTTCAATTCCTCTTGATGAGATTTTTTGCCTGCCCAGATAACCTCTCCAACATCTGATACATGAATGGCAATGGGAAATGGTCCTTTATAGTGGCCTTGTTCAGCTTCCTGTAATCTATACACATTCTCCAACATGTAACTGTTATGGTTGGAGTCAATTATTCTTGTCATTGGTGATCACAACCATTCCACCTTTCTTTGGAACTACTTGCACAGGACTTACCCAAGAACTGTCAGAAATAGGATAAATCATACCTACTTCAAGTAGTTTCACTACTTCCTTTCTGACTACTTCTTTCATAGTTGGGTTCAATCTTCTTTGAGGTTGTGCTACCGGCTTGAAATAAACTTCCATCATAATTTTTTGCATGCAGTAAGAAGGACTAATTCCTTTGAGATCAGATAAAGTCCAGCCTATAGCTTCCTGATTTTCCTTAAGAACATCAACCAGCTTCTTCTCCTCCAGTGGTGATAGAGAACTGCTAATGATCACTGGTTTACCTGTTTCACCCTGCAAAAACACATATTTAAGATGAGATGGTAAAAGTTTCAGCTCCAGCTTTTTCTCATCTTTCTTTGTGTTAGCTTCCACTGGTTCCTTCTTCTTGATGTTTTCTACCATCAGTTGCTCAGGGGGTATTTCCTTGAGAAGATTAAGTTCCTCCAAACACTTTTCAATCTCTTTTTCCTCCAGCTCATTGAACTGTGAGAAACGACACATGTTGACGAGGGCCACCTCCAAAGGATCAAACACATAAGGCTTCTTATCTGCTTCTCTGCAAACTTCATCAATTGTATCAACTTTGAAACATTGTCCTTTGTCCTTTGGATGCTGAGTAGCCTCATAGAGATCAAATTGAACTTCATCATCTTGGACTCTCACTTTCAGCTTTCCAATGTCCATGTCAATGGCCATTCTTGCTGTTCTAATAAAAGGTGTTCCCAGAATGATTGGAACTTCTTCATCCTATGGAATATCAATAACAGCAAAGTCAGCAAGAATTAAAAACTTATCAACTCTTACCAGTACATCCTCTGCTATGCCAACTGGATATTTGATGGATCTGTCAGCAAGCTGTAAAGACATTATTGTTGGTCTAAGCTCCATACCACATGCTCTTTTCATCATTGAAAGTGGCATAAGGCTAATACTCGCCCTCAAATCAGTTAGAGCTTTGCCCACTGCTAGTGTGCCAATGGTGACTGGAATCGTGACATTGCCAGGATCATCCAACTTCTCAGGTATGAAATGTTGAATGAATTAATTGCAATGAGCACCCAAATGCATCAATTCTTCATCTTGAAAATTTCTTTTCTTTGTCAGCAATTCTTTCATGAATTTTGCGTTAGTCGACATCTGCTCCAAAGCTTCTGCAAATGGGATGTTGATCTGGAGCCTCTGGAAAATATCCATGAAACGAGTGAATTGCCTTTCTTTGTCTACTTTGGTAGGAGCCTATGGGTATGGAAGTCCCTTCTCTAGTGGGGGTTGAAGGGTTACTTTCTCTTTATTTTTCAGCTCATTCTCTTTCCCTCCCACTTTGCTTTTTTCTCCACTCTCACCTACCTTCACCTTACCTTTTTCTTTGGTTTTCTCTTTATCACTATTTTCTTGCCTATTCACAGTGTCACTCTTATTTTTTAGCACCTCTCTCTCAATCTCTTCACTATCATGTTTTTGCTCTTTTTCCTCTTCACTATCCTCTTTCTCACTCACTTTCTCACCAACTCCTCTACCAACCTCTTTTCCACTCCTTGTGAAAATCGCCTTGCAATGCTCATTTGGATTGTCTTCAGTGTTGGCGTGAAACTTTCCTTTTTGCTCAGTAGTTAGCTGACTCAACTGTTTAGCTATCTGTCCAACCTTTACTTCCAAGTTTTTAATGGATGCATCATTATTTTTCTGGTTGGATATCGAAACCTGCATAAGATGAGTTAGTGTATACTCTAGTTTGGAAGTTCGATCTTGGAGTAGCTGTAAGTGTTGCTGATTTTGGTAGGGTGGTGGTGCTCTGCTGCTGGAAGGCCTTACATCTTGTCTCCAGGGTTGGTTGTTGTTGTTATATTGATTTCCTCCCCTTGGATAAGCATTTTGATATTAGCCTTGTCTTTGTTGAGTTCTCAAGTAATTCACTTCTTCTGGATTCTGGTCACACCCACTAGCAAGGTGGTCACCTATGAAAACATCACACCTATTTACTTGTCTTATGGAAGAGGAGTCTTGCATCTCCTTAAGCTGTTTGGGCAGGTTTGTCAGTGTTTGCTGCACTTCGTTCAGTTGTTACTGGAGCTGCTTATTCTGGGCTAACACAACATGAGTTGCTCCAAGCTTAATCATTCCTCCTCTCCTCGGTGGACCTCTGTGATGTTGATCTTGTTGATCATTTAAGGCCATCACTTCAATGATTTGAATGGCTTTAGTGGGCGATTTATCCATTAAAGAACCACCAGATGTTGCGTCCAGAATCAACCTACTTGGTTTCAGCAAGCCATTTCTAAATATATCGATTTGGGACCTTGCATCAAACTCATGGTTCGGGCATTTCCTAAACAGAGATTTTAACCTCTCCCAAGTTTCACATAAGCTTTCACCTACAAGCTGAGAGAAAGAAGAAATCACAGTTTTACAATCCATAAATTTAGAATAAGAGTTTGATCTAAGACTATTTTGTGGCTGATCTAAGAACCAAACCTTAGCTTTACCAATTAGAGTCAAAGGAAAGAGCCTCAGGAATATCGCTTCTTCCTTAGTTTGACTAATTCTAGCAGTACAACAAAGATCATAGAATTTGTCAGATGAGTGTAAGGATTCTCATGATCTAGGCGAGCGAACGAATTAGCATACATCAGCTACACCAATCCATTTTTCACAAAAACCTGCCTTAGGAAATAAAATCAACAAGTTTGTTTCGGTAACCGCAAGCTCATATAAGTAAAACAAGCGAAATTAAAACGAGTTTAGATCAGATTAAGAAAATTGTTGGGATTAGGTTTCACACTTCAACTCTCATGCATCTTTTAGATCAACACATATGACCTATTTTATACTTGATTCCATCACACCAGTTCTTATCTCTCATTAATGTCTTACATGAGCTGATCAACGAATCACTTCCTTAATTATCGATGTCTCGCATAACTAACAAAGCAAAGCGTGATTAGTTCGGGTGTTCAATGACTAATAACCTAACTCTACGTCTAGCAATTAGGATTATTAGATGATATGATCTATATCCAATTCAAACATGTTGCTTTCACTCACATATCAAATTTTAAATCAAGTTCTAGTTGATCAAGCCAAAACTAGCGTTAAGAACAAGATCATAGCATTGAAATCAAGAGATAAATGGAGTCATATGCATAGAAACTAATATAGATACACTCAAGTTAAAGTACTACACCAAATCCCAACAAAGAAAGGTTTAGCAATCCATGGATATGGATTCTTTCAAGCTTACAAAGAAGAAACTAAGAGGAGACGATGATTCCGTGTCGCCGTCGGTGAAGCTCCAGCGTAACAAAAGGTCTACGGCCTCAAAGTTTCCCTTTTTTTTTCTTCCTTCCCTTTGAGTTATCTTGCGTTCTCTATAGTCTCCAGTGACAGATCTTTAAAAACTGATGAGACATGCCTTTTTATATGAAATTAATGACGCAGGGCGCTTAGCTCTATTTCCCATGCTCTGAGCTGAATTTTTTTACCTTCACTGATGGGTTTTATCTCCAAACCGCCCCAGACCAGCTGAGCACCCTCAAAATCAGCTCAAATCTTTTTAAACAGAATCATTCCACCATAAATCAGCTGAGCACCTTTTGGAATAAGCTGAGCTATTTTGGCACAAAATCTTCAAAGTCCTTGGTTTCTTGCATTTGTTCCTTAAATCACCATTCCTACAACAAAAGTTGAGATTGGAATTAAACTTTAAACACGTTCTAGCTAGAATTCACTAATCTATAAATCTTAGCAAAGGATAGTAACTTTGATAGAAATTTTCCATAAATCACATAGATAAGTGCCTTAATAACAATGGAAAACTAGGTAAAATAGGCACTTATCAGTTACCAACGGCTAAAACTATTGGTAGCTTATCGACAATTTTCTTGGGATATTTTTAGGTTTATCGTCTGTAACGCGACCGATAATTAATTTTTGATTCTTTTTAAAGTCCATAGTAGAGGGAAATTTCAAATTTTTTCATTATCGATGACTTTGACTGTCTTAACTAACTTTGAATTTTTAAAAATCTGCAAGTTATCGGTAGACGATAATTTCAATTTTGAAATCAACGACGACTTTGGCCGTATGTTATTTAGCGGTAACTAATCCCGCAAAAAATCACAAATTACCGACAACTTGAGTAATTGTAAAACTGCTAGTAATTGCGGGATTTTAAAATATTTTTGGGACTGTTGGTAAAAAGTAGTTTGCAATTCAATTCAATATTTTCTTGTAGTGCACTATGTCTACCATTTAATCTAAAGTTAAAGTGCTGGCAAGGGAATAAAACATGCTAACAACATTAACATATCCTCCAACAACTCAAAAATCCAAGAGTTTGTAACACAATAATCCCTTAATCTACAATTCATGGGTATGCAAGGGTTGGGAAACTTAGGAAGCTTACAAAACTTGCTTTCACCTCATTCTTCACTCTTACTTACTAGATATATATCACTCACTCTCCTACCTTATACCTCCCAAACTAATTAGCCTTGCTTTCTTCTTGCATGTTATGAAAATGTTGGTTTGCATCTTACTTTGGGGGACTCATTTTTGCAGACAACAAATAATCCTCCTAGTATAGGACTGTGTTGACCTTGGGATGTATAATGATTTATAAGAGATTTTTAGCATAGTTTTGTGCATTTTTAGGTTATTTTGACACTTTAAAGGTAGTTTAATAATTTCCCCTTTTTAATTTCTAGACTATTTTGGGATTGTCATATATTTTCAAAGACTTTTTACTTCATTAGTTGAATTTACTTTGAGGGAAAACAGCGTTAGAATGCTAGAGAGTTTCAATGCAAGAGCGCCAAGAAGTGCTGCAACGTTGGCTCAATACTACATTGTAGCATTGCTAATGTTACCCAATTAATAAGGACGCATTTTTCAAGGTAAGAAGCAATTATTGAGATTTTGAACTGAAAAAAAGGGCTATTGAGAGCTTTGCTAGGGTATTGGAGATCTTCCCATTCCAAGCCATGAGCCCCTTGAGTTTTCTTATTCATTTTCTTTTCTCCTAAATACTTGTTTATGAATAGCTTAATCTCTTTTTACTAATTGATTGCACTACCACTAGTTGATTGAAGCTCCTTCTAAATGATAAATAAGTATTGAAGAAGCTACTACTAAAATCACCTTATCTAATCCATTTGAGATTTGAATATTTTGACAAATTAAACACTCGTTATATTTCACATCTTACTTAGAGGTCAACTAGATTATTCATTCTAAGAACAATCCTCCTTAGATAAAGCATTTTTAAATCCAACTCACAAACTACATCAATTAATTGATTGCTAAATGTTAATTTCCAAAGGACCAAACACCTCTTGCTCCATCTTTTTATTTCAATCTTTAGTTACTTTAGCTTTTCCATTTGTACAAAATGTTTTGGCTTTTTTAAAGAGAAATAATTGTACAAACTTAAATGCAAAAAAAACACTAGTAGTTTCAAATTAAAACACATGAAGGAGCTAGAAAAGCGACCACACTCTTCATGCCCTTTTGCATGCCACTTTTCTCGTGCCGTAAAGGATTTCTATTAGTAAATTAAATTTGTCAAAATTGATTTTTGATTGGTCACATGAATTTGTAATTGGGCAAAATTGGAGTGACTACATGTTTCCCTGTACGGTAGGGACTCCAATTTCCCCTGTTCTGGGAATGAACATTGAAGAGAGACATAGTACCTAGAGGTAGAGGGATTGTGCTCAGAGAGAATGAGAGTGCTCAATTTCGAGTGTTATTTCATCAAATGAGCCAAAAGTCCCTTACACTTGATAACTACCTCCTATTTATAGAGCTTGGGTACTACCTATTGGGCCAATTGGGCCTCCGAGGTCAAGGCCCATCTGAAGGCCAGGGCCCCGCCTCAGGGCGGGATACATGCTGGGCGTTGCCCCTCTAGGGGCTCGCCCAGTCCACTAGTCCACAAGACACCGAGCTCGAGGTATGAGAGCTAAGTGTGTCTTTTAAATGCTTTACATATGTCTTACAGTACACCGGAATCTGCACTGCCAACATGGCTTGAGAAAAGAGAAGTAAACTATATCGCCAACATGGCGTGAGCAAAAGGAAACTAGCATTTTCGGTTACCCAGTCCACTGACTTGACGAGCAATCCGAGCTGGCAAGTCCACAAGTCCACAAGCGGCGAGACCGATTACTTCGTATTGGCGATAAGTTGGAGCAAGTGTATGATCGTTCGCCGGCGGGAAAGGTGGCAGGAATGGGTCATGTGCTGATCATTCAATCATTGTCTGGCGGTAACCCCGGCGAGCGACTGAACCTTGTTGTTGGTGTCACCCGTCAGGCGATGGTGTTTGATCCTTATAGTGGCGAGGCTTTTCGCGCTTTCCCTTATTTTAAAACCCTTTCAAATCTCTATCCGCCTCACGTGGCTGCCCCACGTGATGTGTCGGTTACATCAATTTCCCTCTTTCTCCGGAACCGTCACTTCACCTTTCATAACCGTCCCATCGTGCGCAGTAACTCCCCATTGCACGCGACCCACCTCCCCAAACCATCATGACTTCCAACCTTCCACACGCGTCCAACACGCGTCACCCTTCCAGCTTCTCCCCCTCCCCTATAAAAACCCTTCTTCCCCACAGTCATCCCTTTCCGAGACCCCTCTTTACTTCCCTAATCGCTTACCAAACTCCCTCTGCCCACTTCCGCTCCAGCGCCGTCGCTTATCACCCTTTCCGCTACCCACTCTTCACATCCTACTCCGGTGAGTCCCACTGTCCTTATCTTTGCATCACACACATACTCATCTTTTCCTTTCTTTCACTTCACTGTCTTCTAAAAATGGCTTCAAACCCTACCTCCCCTAACCACTCCTCTTCTTCCTCCGAAAGCGACCCTGATGCCGCCGCCGCCGGCGGCCTCCGTTTAGAGGCCCCGGAAATCCCACCTTACCGACTAAAAACCTACGCCACTCTGCCCCTTCCAGTCCAAATAGCCCCCACTCACGAGGCTATAGACCAACCTTCTATTTTCCAGAACAGCGATCTCATCGTGCAGTTCGTGAACTCCCTGGGTGGTTTGTCGAATGACGATGAGTTTAGCGCGAAACTCAGGATCTGGATTTGCAGTCCTGGGGACCGCCCCTGGCTTCATAAGCCAGACGGCGACGTAAAGAGATCCCATTTCTTCTTTGCGTATGAATACATGTTTAGCGAGCTTGGAATCAGGCTTCCCTTCTCGCCCTTTGTCCAAACCGTCCTCCGCGACATCAACACGGCTCCCTGCCAACTCCACCCTAACGCCTGGGCCTTCATTCGGTGTTTTGAAATCCTAAGCGCCGCTGTCGGCATCGCCCCATCCCCCACCAGTTTCTTCTATCTCTACGACGTCGACCCCAAGTCCATCAAAAACAAAGGATGGATTTCCTTGAAGGCCCGAGCCGGCCGGAAGTGCTTGCATCCCCACAAAAGTAACGCGAAGTCCTCCTTCGCACGGAAGTACTTCCGCGTGGCGGTTCATCCCGCCTACCCAGAGGCATTCACCCTTAGAGACGGGACCGCCCTTTTTCCTCTTTACTGGACGGAGAAGCCCAATGGGATCACCGATCCTTCAGAGGAATCTTTGTCCGCCAACGACAAAGCCTTTCTTAATCTCCTTGCTCCACTTGCCATCCTTGACTGCACAACAGTCCTTGAGGGCGCTGACCTCTCAAGAACTCCCAAATACTTAGGTTGCCCATAGCTCACTTTTATTATTGACATTTCCTTTCTCGTCTCCTATGTTGTCACTGATCGTATTTTTTATTGTTACAGAAGATATGAATTTCACGAACGCCGAGCTCCTGAAGGCCCGTGAGAGGAGAATGGCTCGCTTTTCCCCAAAATTCAACACTGAGGGCGATGCGAAAAAACGGGGCGGTGCTGAGAACCAAGCCGAGAGCACCAAAGCTCCCAAGAGGAGAAGATTGGTCAAAGCCTCCTCCGGCGCCGGCACATCCAACCCTGGCGCTCAGCCCACCACTGCTGCTGCGCCTAAAGGCAAAAATGTCACTGAAGCCTCCGCCGTCGCGACTATCGAGCCAACCACCGTACCAGCTTCTACTCCTGCCACCGCCGGTGCGACCGCTGCTATTGCCGCTGAGTCCTCTGTTGGCGCCACAGCCGCCTCTGCCGGCGTCAACGCCACAAAAGCTGCTGCGCCTTCCGACACTCCTATTGGAGAGAAGGAAAAAGAAAATGAAACCCCGAAGTCTCCCCCTCGCCAAGATGCGCCTCCTAGCCCGCCCTCAACACATGATGCGGGCTCCATGCCTTCCCCGCCTCATCAAGGGGAAAAATCCTGTCCTGGCGCTGCCACTACCTCTGAAGCGGTTCAAATTGAACAAGCCCCTGCTCCCGAGGTCGGTTCCTCAAGCTATTATAATATGCTCCCCAACGCCATTGAACCCTCAGAATTCTTACTTGCTGGTCTTAACCGTGACGTCATAGAAAAAGAAGTTTTGAGTCGGGGCCTTAATGACACCAAGGAGGAGACTCTTGCTTGCCTCCTACGCGCTGGGTGCATCTTTGCTCACGCATTTGAGAAGTTCAATGCCGCCACCGTTGAAGCTGAGCGGTTGAAGGCCGAAAGTGCTAAGCATCAAGAAGCCGCCGCTGCTTGGGAAAAGCGTTTCGACAAACTGGCGACGCAGGCAGGAAAAGACAAAGTCTATGCCGACAAGATGATTGGCACGGAGGGGATTAAAATCGGCGAGCTGGAGGATCAGCTGGCGCTGATGAAGGAAGAAGCAGATGAGCTTGATGCAAGCCTTCAAGCTTGCAAAAAGGAAAAAGAGCAAGCTGAGAAGGACTTGATCGCCCGAGGCGAGGCGCTGATTGCTAAGGAGTCAGAGCTTGCCATACTGCGCGCTGAGCTGGAGTTAGTGAGGAAGGCGTTGGCGGAGCAAGAGAAAAAGTCTGCGGAGTCCTTGGCCTTGGCGAAGTCTGACATGGAGGCGGTGATGCAGGCTACGTCCGAGGAGATCAAGAAAGCGACCGAAACTCATGCTGAGGCCCTCGCCACGAAAGATGCTGAGATTGCTTCCCAACTGGCAAAGATCAAAAGATTAGAGGACGAGCTAGCGACGGAGAAGGCCAAAGCCACTGAGGCGAGGGAACAAGCCGCTGACATCGCCCTTGACAACCGCGAGCGCGGTTTCTACCTCGCCAAAGATCAGGCCCAACATTTGTACCTGAACTTTGACTTTAGCGCCATGGGAGTAATGAAAGAAATAACCGCCGAAGGACTGGTTGGTCCCGACGATCCTCCCCTGATTGACCAAAACCTCTGGACAGCGACTGAAGAAGAAGAGGAAGAAGAAGAACAGGAGAATGAAAACAATGAATAATGTAATTTTAACATTACTTTAGCTGTTACTGTCACCTTGTAGTGTACTTTTCCGCCCTTCGTCTATGTTTAAGCAACCCTTCGCCATAGCTTTTTATATCGCCGTTGGATATTTTGTAAATCATGTTGGAATGCTTCCGCCGTATATTTTTTAGTTGCCGCCTTCTTATGGCTTAAAAGATTTAAGAATAAGTTTCATAGTTTAACCCCTCAACACGCCAGAGTAGTAAAATACTCAACATCCTGAGTGACCAAGCACTCGCCTTCCACCTTATTCATTCGCCGACCTTATATCTTGCGCTATTTTTCACGCGTCATATGATTGAATTACGCCTAACGATTTCGTGCCTTAATTTTAACTAGGACTTGTTGCTTGGTATTCCACCACCAAGACTTTAGACGTTTTCCCCAATAGGAAGAAACGGCCTCCATTCTCGAGGACTTCGCCCGGGGCTTTGCCCGCTCGGGGCTTACAATGCTTGGATCCCAATGGCCATTTGGGGGTCCCAAGACTTTTGCCTAGCTAACGGCGCTCGTCGTATTCTGGCGAGACTTACCCAGCACATCGTTTACGGGACCGGCGATCACGTCAGACTTTCCGGAGGGTGATTCCCAGGCGTCAAAGGCCATTTGTGGAATCGCCACAACCTTCAGGGTTCCAGCAAGCCCCTTTGGGGATCAAGCTTGTCCCACTTAGTGATCGCCGTAACTCTTTATGTCGATCGGCAATTCCGATCGTCAGGGAATCCCTGGAGTTTTTGGACACGAATTTCGTGAATTTTCGTTTTATTTTATTGATGGAGCGCCTCATTAAAAAACTCCTTTCGGAGAAAAAGAGCACGCCTTGTTATTGCAATACATTGGAGAAACTGGCTTGACACTTGGATTCAATGCTAACCGATGGCATATGAAGTTTGGATCAATTCCAGGCATGTCTTTGCAGCTCCAAGCAAACAAGTCTAAGTTCTCCCCAAGCAGTTTTGTCAGGCGCGTCTCCTGCTCTTCCGTCAGTCTGGTCCCAATCTTCAAAGTACGATCGCCAAACTTTAGCGCCTTCGTTTCCTCAATTGGCGTGGGCCTATTTACTCGCCCCTCGCCCCGGGGATCAAGATTTTCATCCGAAGCTTCGATTTCATAACATCTATGACCAACCAACGCACTCTTCTTGCCATACAAGTTAAGGCAATTATTGTAACACTCCCTCGCCATCTTCTGGTCCACCTTCAGCTTTCCCACCTTTCCACTGCTTAGCGGATATTTGACCGCCAAGTGGGCTGTTGAAATTACAGCACAAAGGCGATTCAATGTATTTCGCCCAATGATGACATTGTAAGATGCCACCACCTGGAGAACCAGATACCTTACCTTCAAAACCCTGGCACACTCATCTTCCCCAAATATTGTGTCTAGATCAATGTATCCCCGCACCATTACTTGCTCCCCCGCAAAACCTACCAAGGTTCCCGCGTATGGAGTTAGATCATTGTCAGTTAGTCCCAACTTGTCAAATGCATCACCATAGATAATATCAGCCGAACTACCCTGATCCAGGAGTACCCTCCTAACGTTGAAACTGTTCATCCTTAACTGCACCACAATCGGGTCGTCCTTATGAGGCTTTATCCCCTCAAAGTCCGCCATCGAGATTGTTATGTCAGGGTGTACGAATCCAAAAGCGACCTCATGAACGGAATTAACGGCACGAACATGGCGCTTACGCACAGCATGAGTGTCGCCACCGCCGCCAAATCCTCCGGCGATGGTGTTGATGGTCCCGACGGGCGGGCCTGAGTGTTGAGCGAACGTGTCATCAGCCCCTTTTGTGGCGATAGCCGCTGATTCTTGCTTTTTCTTGCCCTTAGTGTCCGCTCGCTCCTCCTCCCGCTTGTGCGCTTTGTTTTGATCGCCACCGTTGCGCCATGGACCTTGACGATTTCCTTGATATCCCGCCCGAATCAACTTATCAATCTCCCGCTGCAAAGTCCAACAGTCATCCGTATCATGCCCGGCGGACCGGTGAAACTCACACCACTTCTTGGAATTGGCGTCCCGTGGCTGATACTTTGGGGCCTCCGGTTCGTCCACTAGATTTGCGTCCCTCGCCCCTTGGAGCATATCCGATAAATCTGTGTTCATCACCATATCAGTTTCCTCCCGCTGGCGATGAGACTTAGATTGCCAAGGCCGACGTTGTTCATAATCATCGCGCCGTGGATACAACTGTTCCTTGGTCGGTTTGAATACCGACTTCCCCTTACCTGGTCTCTGCTGCTTGCCATCCCCCTTATCTTCGCCGCTCTTATCTTTTTTCGCACGCTTGGGCGACGAGTCACCCTTTTCCAACTTCGCGCGCTTTCTTTTGAAAGCGTCGTCCTCCTCGTCGAGAATATAAGTGCTGGCACGAGCACGCATCTCTTCCATCGAGCGCGCCGGCTTACGTGTCAATTTGCTGTTCAATCCTCCCGGCAGCAAACCGTTTTTAAATGCTAAAGCACAAGCTCGAGGCTCCTCGTCCTCTACCTTTACCGACGCCGCGCTGTACCTTGCCATGTACTCTTTCAGTGACTCCCCTTCTCGCTGGCGAATATTGTATAGGTCATTGATCGTCACCGGCTGATTCTTATTTGCCGAGAATTGCACTAGAAACTTGGATGAGAAGTCTCTGAAATTTGAAATCGATCCTCGCGGCAAAGTTGTGAACCACGCCATCGCCGTCGATTTGAACGTCGATGGAAACATCCTGCACTTCACCGCATCTGACGCCGCAATTATCACCATCTTCGTATTAAAATACAGAAGATGATCTTTCGGATCGGAATCTCCGCTGTAAGAATCCAGAACTAACGTTTTCATGTTATCCGGAATCGCCACATTCTCAACATCTTCCGAGAACGGACGGAACTCAGCCACGGAATCTGCTTCCCTGCTTCCATCATCTCGCTGCTCGCGACGGTAGAAATCTAACTGAGCCTGTAGATGCTCATTCCGCTGCTGGATGTTGCCAATGCTGCGCATCAAATGGCGCCATTGCTCCTGTGTCACCGCCGGCTGTTGTTCCGGAGCAGGTGAATTCTCTGGTGAGCGCTCCAGAGATCCCACCTGTGAAGGCGATGGAGGAGGTGGTGGTGATGGAAGAGGAGAAGGCGACTGTACTCCTGTCGTTCGTACCGGAGAATCCAGGTCCACACGATGAGGCCGCCGAGGCGGCGAAATCCGCTGTCGCATTGGTGAATGATGCTGCCTCCTGCGTCGAGTCTCCATCCAAACCAAAAACGATGCAAACTCGATCGAAAAACCAACACTAGTCACAGAATCAAAATCAGAAAACCAGAGAATTGCCTAATCACAATCGGAGGTAACTTCATGCACAATCAATCCACGTGAATGGGAGTAGAAAGTTTACAGTCCCCACAGACGGCGCCAAATGTTCTGGGAATGAACATTGAAGAGAGACATAGTACCTAGAGGTAGAGGGATTGTGCTAAGAGAGAATGAGAGTGAGAGAGATAGCTGAATTTCGAGTGCTATGGGCCAATTGGGCCTCCGAGGTCAAGGCCCATCTGAAGGCCAGGGCCCCGCCTCAGGGCGGGATTCATGCTGGGCGTTGCCCCTCTAGGGGCTCGCCCAGTCCACTAGTCCACAAGACACCGAGCTCGAGGTATGAGAGCTAAGTGTGTCTTTTAAATGCTTTACATATGTCTTACAGTACACCGGAATCTGCACTGCCAACATGGCTTGAGAAAAGAGAAGTAAACTATATCACCAACATGGCGTGAGCAAAAGATTCCAATAAGCATAGAAGGAATGTCCAGTTTGAATTAGGGGATCAAGTCTATCTGAAGATACAGCCCTACAAACTCCAGACCCTAGCTAAAAGAACCAATCAAAAACTCAGTCCTAGGTATTATGGCCCATTTGAAGTGGTTGGCAAGATCAGCCCTGTGGCCTACAAATTGCAGCTACCAGAAGGGTGTTTGATTCATCCAGTCTTCCACATATCTCTATTGAAGAAATCCTTGGCTCCTACAGTTCAGGTGCAACCTTTACCCCATTGTTTATCTGAAGAGTGGGAGCTACAAGTCGAGCCAGCAGCTGTTCTGGACTCCAGACTTAACCCCTTTGGGGAAACTGAACTCTTAGTCAGTTGGAAGAACCTCCCTGATTTTGAGAATTCCTGGGAGTCACTGCAGTAGTTCCAGAACCAGTTCCCAACATTCCACCTTGAGGACAAGGTGTTTTTCCCAGGGGGGAGTGATGATAGGAACCTTATCTCTAGTAAGAGCAAGGATTACTCTAAGGTTTACAAGCGTAGGGGTAAAGTGGGGATAAACATTAGTCCCACTACCTTAGGAGAGTAGGGTAACTAATTGTAAGCTGGCAGATTCCCTTTGCAGAGAATCAGGCCAGGTGGTGTGTATAAACACCAAAGGAAGAGAGAGAGAGAGGGTAGGCTAGAATTGGATTAATCTTGGACTAGGAGAGAATTGAAGCACTCTCGAATTTGCTTCTGCTATCACTGTTATTTCCTTTCTTTCTGTACTGTTTCTACACTGATTCTTGGTGATTTCACCAGAATCCTAGTAAATAATACAAGTTTCCTTCTGTTCATTCTTCATCTTTCTCTGAATACCTATCATTGGTATCAGAGCTCCCGATCCAAAGGGAGCTTTGTATGACCTTCACCCGCGCACAAATGGAGAACCGTATGGAGAGCGTTGAGAAGAGTGTCTCTGAGATGATGACTGTTGTCGACGAGCTCCGACAGCTGATGCTCCAACAGACGCGACGCCGGAGCAGGGGCAGATCTAGAACGCCCCGTCGCCGTCACCGCTCGGGAAGTCAGCACTCGTCGAACTCCGGCGATGACTCTCGTAGCTCCCGATCTGTTTCGCTGCGACACGAGGATGCTTCCCCGAGGAGGCATATTCGCACTGGAAGGAAGATCGATCTCCCTGTGTTCAATGGGGATGATGCTTACGGGTGGATTGTTCGGGTCGAGCGATTCTTCCGACTCAACGAAGTTGACGATACTGAGAAAGTGCGACTCCTGGTGGTAGCCATGGAGGAACGTGCTCTGAACTGGTTCCAATGGTGGGAAGAACAGACCCCGGAACGCACTTGGGAAGCGTTCAAGGAGGCTCTGGTTCGAAGGTTCCAACCCGGGTTAGTGCAGAACCCGTTTGGACCATTATTGAGCATCAAACAATCCGGAAGCGTGATGGAGTACCGTGAACGATTCGAGATGGTCGCAGCACCGCTGCGTCACACTGACCGAGATATCATCAAGGGAATCTTCCTTAATGGCCTCAAGGAAGAAATCAGGGCCGAGCTGAAGTTGTACAGATCTGGAAAACTGGAGGAGATCATGGACCGCGCGCTGTTATTGGAAGAGAAAAATCTGGCTATGCGCAACAGCAAGGGAGGAGATGAGGACAAGCGAGGATGGAAGGAAAAAGGAGTATCCTCGAGCAAAGCACATCAGACTTGGATAGATGGAAACAAGTGGAAGAGCCAAATTGCAGGATCTACAACTGCAGAGAAATCAAGTGCAGATAAAAGCTCTACTGAAGCTAAAACAGGGGAGAATAAGGGACAAGAGAAGAAGTGGACGGGGGGCCAGAGGTTGTCTCAATTCGAGCTCCAGGATCGTAGCAGGAAGGGCCTATGTTTCAAGTGTGGAGAAAAATGGAACAGGGAGCATGTATGCAAAATGAAGCACTACCAATTCGTGTTGATGGAGACGGTAGATGAAGAGGAAGAAGAAGAAGATGGACAATTCTTTGAAGCAGAATCTGAACTTGCTGTAGAACACAAAACCTTACTCTTATCCCTCAAGAGCAAGGAAGGCATCACCACCAGTAGATCCTTCAAGCTACGAGGTCAACTGGGTCAGAGGGAAAAAGCAAGGTCAATCCTCATACTCATAGACTGTGGTGCCACAAGTAATTTCATATCACAGGGACTGGTCAAAGAGATGATGTTACCCATCACCGAGACTGTGACCTATGAAGTGGAGATTGGTAATGGAGATAAGATTCAGAATCAGGGGGTTTGCAAGGACCTACAATTGCTAGTGCAAGGGTTGAGTTTGACCCAACAATTCTATGTCCTGGAATTGGGTGGAACAGATTTAGTATTGGGCATGGAATGGTTATCCAGTCTAGGGGATATAAAGGCAAATTTCAGAGAATTAACCTTGCAATGGCAGGTTGAAGGACAGAAAATGATGCTAAGAGGGGACCCCTCTTTAAGCTGTACTCAAACTTCACTGAAGGCTTTATGCAAAGCCTTGCAAAACAAGGGAGAAGGGTTCTATGTGACATGTGAAAATCCACTAATGGATACAGAAGATGAGCAGGGAATCTCAGATGACATGGCTGCCATTCTAGCAGAATTCCCAGAGGTTTTTCAGGGGTCTCAAGGACTGCCACCAAGAAGGGATTGTGACCATGCTATAACCTTAAAAGAAGGGGCTACCATCCCTAATATCAGGCCTTACAGATGCCCTTATTATCAAAAGAATGAGATAGAGAAATTGGTAAAAGACATGCTGAATTCTGGAGTCATCAGAACTAGCAATAGTCCCTATAGCAGCCCTGTAATTTTGGTGAAGAAAAAGGATGGGGGCTGGAGATTCTATGTAGATTATAGGGCTCTGAACAAAATGACAATCCCAAACAAATTCCCAATCCCTGTTATTGAGGAGCTACTTGATGAGTTGGGAACAGCTCAAGTATTCTCCAAGCTGGACCTTAAGTCTGGATATCACCAAGTAAGGATGCAAGACAAAGACATTCCTAAAACTGCATTCAGGACACACGAGGGCCATTATGAGTATGTGGTCATGCCCTTCGGGCTAACCAATGCACCATCCACCTTCCAAGCTTTAATGAATCAGGTGCTCAAGCCATACTTAAGGAGGTTTGCCCTTGTCTTCTTCGATGACATTCTCATCTATAGCCAAGATAAATAAGCACATAAAGATCATTTGAGACAAGTCTTGCAACTGCTCAAGGAAAACCAGCTAGTAGTAAATCAGAAGAAATGCACCTTTGGGAAGAAACAATTAGGATATCTAGGCCACATCGTATCCCGCCCTGAGGCGGGGCCCTGGCCTTCAGATGGGCCTTGACCTCGGAGGCCCAATTGGCCCAATAGGTAGTACCCAAGCTCTATAAATAGGAGGTAGTTATCAAGTGTAAGGGACTTTTGGCTCATTTGATGAAATAACACTCGAAATTGAGCACTCTCATTCTCTCTGAGCACAATCCCTCTACCTCTAGGTACTATGTCTCTCTTCAATGTTCATTCCCAGAACATTTGGCGCCGTCTGTGGGGACTGTAAACTTTCTGCTCCCATTCACGTGGATTGATTGTGCATGAAGTTACCTCCGATTGTGATTAGGCAATTCTCTGGTTTTCTGATTTTGATTCTGTGACTAGTGTTGGTTTTTCGATCGAGTTTGCATCGTTTCTGGTTTGGATGGAGACTCGACGCAGGAGGCAGCATCATTCACCAATGCGACAGCGGATTTCGCCGCCTCGGCGGCCTCATCGTGTGGACCTGGATTCTCCGGTACGAACGACAGGAGTACAGTCGCCTTCTCCTCTTCCATCACCACCACCTCCTCCATCGCCTTCACAGGTGGGATCTCTGGAGCGCTCACCAGAGAATTCACCTGCTCCGGAACAACAGCCGGCGGTGACACAGGAGCAATGGCGCCATTTGATGCGCAGCATTGGCAACATCCAGCAGCGGAATGAGCATCTACAGGCTCAGTTAGATTTCTACCGTCGCGAGCAGCGAGATGATGGAAGCAGGGAAGCAGATTCCGTGGCTGAGTTCCGTCCGTTCTCGGAAGATGTTGAGAATGTGGCGATTCCGGATAACATGAAAACGTTAGTTCTGGATTCTTACAGCGGAGATTCCGATCCGAAAGATCATCTTCTGTATTTTAATACGAAGATGGTGATAATTGCGGCGTCAGATGCGGTGAAGTGCAGGATGTTTCCATCGACGTTCAAATCGACGGCGATGGCGTGGTTCACAACTTTGCCGCGAGGATCGATTTCAAATTTCAGAGACTTCTCATCCAAGTTTCTAGTGCAATTCTCGGCAAATAAGAATCAGCCGGTGACGATCAATGACCTATACAATATTCGCCAGCGAGAAGGGGAGTCACTGAAAGAGTACATGGCAAGGTACAGCGCGGCGTCGGTAAAGGTAGAGGACGAGGAGCCTCGAGCTTGTGCTTTAGCATTTAAAAACGGTTTGCTGCCGGGAGGATTGAACAGCAAATTGACACGTAAGCCGGCGCGCTCGATGGAAGAGATGCGTGCTCGTGCCAGCACTTATATTCTCGACGAGGAGGACGACGCTTTCAAAAGAAAGCGCGCGAAGTTGGAAAAGGGTGACTCGTCGCCCAAGCGTGCGAAAAAAGATAAGAGCGGCGAAGATAAGGGGGATGGCAAGCAGCAGAGACCAGGTAAGGGGAAGTCGGTATTCAAACCGACCAAGGAACAGTTGTATCCACGGCGCGATGATTATGAACAACGTCGGCCTTGGCAATCTAAGTCTCATCGCCAGCGGGAGGAAACTGATATGGTGATGAACACAGATTTATCGGATATGCTCCAAGGGGCGAGGGACGCAAATCTAGTGGACGAACCGGAGGCCCCAAAGTATCAGCCACGGGACGCCAATTCCAAGAAGTGGTGTGAGTTTCACCGGTCCGCCGGGCATGATACGGATGACTGTTGGACTTTGCAGCGGGAGATTGATAAGTTGATTCGGGCGGGATATCAAGGAAATCGTCAAGGTCCATGGCGCAACGGTGGCGATCAAAACAAAGCGCACAAGCGGGAGGAGGAGCGAGCGGACACTAAGGGCAAGAAAAAGCAAGAATCAGCGGCTATCGCCACAAAAGGGGCTGATGACACGTTCGCTCAACACTCAGGCCCGCCCGTCGGGACCATCAACACCATCGCCGGAGGATTTGGCGGCGGTGGCGACACTCATGCTGTGCGTAAGCGCCATGTTCGTGCCGTTAATTCCGTTCATGAGGTCGCTTTTGGATTCGTACACCCTGACATAACAATCTCGATGGCGGACTTTGAGGGGATAAAGCCTCATAAGGACGACCCGATTGTGGTGCAGTTAAGGATGAACAGTTTCAACGTTAGGAGGGTACTCCTGGATCAGGGTAGTTCGGCTGATATTATCTATGGTGATGCATTTGACAAGTTGGGACTAACTGACAATGATCTAACTCCATACGCGGGAACCTTGGTAGGTTTTGCGGGGGAGCAAGTAATGGTGCGGGGATACATTGATCTAGACACAATATTTGGGGAAGATGAGTGTGCCAGGGTTTTGAAGGTAAGGTATCTGGTTCTCCAGGTGGTGGCATCTTACAATGTCATCATTGGGCGAAATACATTGAATCGCCTTTGTGCTGTAATTTCAACAGCCCACTTGGCGGTCAAATATCCGCTAAGCAGTGGAAAGGTGGGAAAGCTGAAGGTGGACCAGAAGATGGCGAGGGAGTGTTACAATAATTGCCTTAACTTGTATGGCAAGAAGAGTGCGTTGGTTGGTCATAGATGTTATGAAATCGAAGCTTCGGATGAAAATCTTGATCCCCGGGGCGAGGGGCGAGTAAATAGGCCCACGCCAATTGAGGAAACGAAGGCGCTAAAGTTTGGCGATCGTACTTTGAAGATTGGGACCAGACTGACGGAAGAGCAGGAGACGCGCCTGACAAAACTGCTTGGGGAGAACTTAGACTTGTTTGCTTGGAGCTGCAAAGACATGCCTGGAATTGATCCAAACTTCATATGCCATCGGTTAGCATTGAATCCAAGTGTCAAGCCAGTTTCTCCAATGTATTGCAATAACAAGGCGTGCTCTTTTTCTCCGAAAGGAGTTTTTTAATGAGGCGCTCCATCAATAAAATAAAACGAAAATTCACGAAATTCGTGTCCAAAAACTCCAGGGATTCCCTGACGATCGGAATTGCCGATCGACATAAAGAGTTACGGCGATCACTAAGTGGGACAAGCTTGATCCCCAAAGGGGCTTGCTGGAACCCTGAAGGTTGTGGCGATTCCACAAATGGCCTTTGACGCCTGGGAATCACCCTCCGGAAAGTCTGACGTGATCGCCGGTCCCGTAAACGATGTGCTGGGTAAGTCTCGCCAGAATACGACGAGCGCCGTTAGCTAGGCAAAAGTCTTGGGACCCCCAAATGGCCATTGGGATCCAAGCATTGTAAGCCCCGAGCGGGCAAAGCCCCGGGCGAAGTCCTCGAGAATGGAGGCCGTTTCTTCCTATTGGGGAAAACGTCTAAAGTCTTGGTGGTGGAATACCAAGCAACAAGTCCTAGTTAAAATTAAGGCACGAAATCGTTAGGCGTAATTCAATCATATGACGCGTGAAAAATAGCGCAAGATATAAGGTCGGCGAATGAATAAGGTGGAAGGCGAGTGCTTGGTCACTCAGGATGTTGAGTATTTTACTACTCTGGCGTGTTGAGGGGTTAAACTATGAAACTTATTCTTAAATCTTTTAAGCCATAAGAAGGCGGCAACTAAAAAATATACGGCGGAAGCATTCCAACATGATTTACAAAATATCCAACGGCGATATAAAAAGCTATGGCGAAGGGTTGCTTAAACATAGACGAAGGGCGGAAAAGTACACTACAAGGTGACAGTAACAGCTAAAGTAATGTTAAAATTACATTATTCATTGTTTTCATTCTCCTGTTCTTCTTCTTCCTCTTCTTCTTCAGTCGCTGTCCAGAGGTTTTGGTCAATCAGGGGAGGATCGTCGGGACCAACCAGTCCTTCGGCGGTTATTTCTTTCATTACTCCCATGGCGCTAAAGTCAAAGTTCGGGTACAAATGTTGGGCCTGATCTTTGGCGAGGTAGAAACCGCGCTCGCGGTTGTCAAGGGCGATGTCAGCGGCTTGTTCCCTCGCCTCAGTGGCTTTGGCCTTCTCCGTCGCTAGCTCGTCCTCTAATCTTTTGATCTTTGCCAGTTGGGAAGCAATCTCAGCATCTTTCGTGGCGAGGGCCTCAGCATGAGTTTCGGTCGCTTTCTTGATCTCCTCGGACGTAGCCTGCATCACCGCCTCCATGTCAGACTTCGCCAAGGCCAAGGACTCCGCAGACTTTTTCTCTTGCTCCGCCAACGCCTTCCTCACTAACTCCAGCTCAGCGCGCAGTATGGCAAGCTCTAACTCCCCATTGCACGCGACCCACCTCCCCAAACCATCATGACTTCCAACCTTCCACACGCGTCCAACACGCGTCACCCTTCCAGCTTCTCCCCCTCCCCTATAAAAACCCTTCTTCCCCACAGTCATCCCTTTCCGAGACCCCTCTTTACTTCCCTAATCGCTTACCAAACTCCCTCTGCCCACTTCCGCTCCAGCGCCGTCGCTTATCACCCTTTCCGCTACCCACTCTTCACATCCTACTCCGGTGAGTCCCACTGTCCTTATCTTTGCATCACACACATACTCATCTTTTCCTTTCTTTCACTTCACTGTCTTCTAAAAATGGCTTCAAACCCTACCTCCCCTAACCACTCCTCTTCTTCCTCCGAAAGCGACCCTGATGCCGCCGCCGCCGGCGGCCTCCGTTTAGAGGCCCCGGAAATCCCACCTTACCGACTAAAAACCTACGCCACTCTGCCCCTTCCAGTCCAAATAGCCCCCACTCACGAGGCTATAGACCAACCTTCTATTTTCCAGAACAGCGATCTCATCGTGCAGTTCGTGAACTCCCTGGGTGGTTTGTCGAATGACGATGAGTTTAGCGCGAAACTCAGGATCTGGATTTGCAGTCCTGGGGACCGCCCCTGGCTTCATAAGCCAGACGGCGACGTAAAGAGATCCCATTTCTTCTTTGCGTATGAATACATGTTTAGCGAGCTTGGAATCAGGCTTCCCTTCTCGCCCTTTGTCCAAACCGTCCTCCGCGACATCAACACGGCTCCCTGCCAACTCCACCCTAACGCCTGGGCCTTCATTCGGTGTTTTGAAATCCTAAGCGCCGCTGTCGGCATCGCCCCATCCCCCACCAGTTTCTTCTATCTCTACGACGTCGACCCCAAGTCCATCAAAAA
This sequence comes from Lotus japonicus, assembly GCF_012489685.1. Taxonomy (NCBI): domain Eukaryota; kingdom Viridiplantae; phylum Streptophyta; class Magnoliopsida; order Fabales; family Fabaceae; genus Lotus; species Lotus japonicus. Next base: position 62,741,029 of record NC_080041.1, on the reverse strand, counting down.
CAAAGGATGGATTTCCTTGAAGGCCCGAGCCGGCCGGAAGTGCTTGCATCCCCACAAAAGTAACGCGAAGTCCTCCTTCGCACGGAAGTACTTCCGCGTGGCGGTTCATCCCGCCTACCCAGAGGCATTCACCCTTAGAGACGGGACCGCCCTTTTTCCTCTTTGTCTCGCCATTCGTCTATGTTTAAGCAACCCTTCGCCATAGCTTTTTATATCGCCGTTGGATATTTTGTAAATCATGTTGGAATGCTTCCGCCGTACATTTTTTAGTTGCCGCCTTCTTATGGCTTAAAAGATTTAAGAATAAGTTTCATAGTTTAACCCCTCAACACGCCAGAGTAGTAAAATACTCAACATCTGGTTGACGGTGTAAAAAAACTTAACACCGTCGGTGCATCAAAATTAAACTCTTCTTTTTACTATTATAACATCTCCAACTATAGGTTGCTAGTTGAGTTGCTCAACTCATAAGCAACTTACGTAGATTTCACTCCAATCACAGTTTCTTATTTCATTTTTTGTTGGGTTTCACTTTTTCTCATATATTTATATTATTTTAAGGTAATGATACTATTTAAGATCATAAATTAAAAGAAAAATAGATTTTTTTAGTCAAAAAGCAAGCAGAAAAAGAGTAAGCAACAACCGTTGCTTAAATAAGCAACGTTGCTAAAACTTAAGCAACAAGGACTGTCATATAATGTTGCTCCAACGGTTGCCAAAAATAAACAAGTTGCTTAGGTGCTCAAACTGAGTTAAGCAATCTGCAGTAGATATGCTCTTCGGCATTGAGTTTAATTACATTTTGTTTAGGCACTTAAAATTATATTTTTTTAGAGTAGTAAATTGTTGTTGCAATTCAGACCCGGGTGTAACTTCGAAAGATTAAACTCCTGGCACACAATCAAAAAAAAAAAAAACTCCTGACTTATGAGTTCTAATAATCACTTTTAATGACTGCAATTGACATAGTCGAATTGACTCGCACTTATCTTTACATTAAGTAGCACAACTAGTAAAAATTAAATAAAAATGAAGTACTGCATGACAAAAACAGGGACAAAAGCATTATTTCATTATACGATCCACATTATACTTCCGCAAACACGGAAAAAAGTTAAACATAACAAAAAGGAAAGGTGAAAATGAAGCCACTGAGGCAGGTTTTGGTGAAAGATTTTCACAGTGCACAAAATCTTTCTTGACCTCTCTAGTTAGCTAGCTTTAGGATCTTAAATTTCATAATGCTATTCCAAATTCATAGGACCCTCATCATGATCTTGCTCCAATCTTCAACTTCTCATCAGGGGCATTGACCTCAATGCCTTCAAAAATGTCTGAGGCTGATTTTGTACCATTCTTTATTGGTAATTCTTGACCTTCAACTTTCCCTGTATCTATTGTGTTCTGATTATTGTCTTTGCTTTTGCCCCATACCACAGTGTAAAGCCCACACACAATGAGGATAGCTCCAAATATACTGGAAATGCAAAACACACAAGAATTTTAGCGCATAACATGTTTGTTTTTATGCTTCACTCAGAATTCAAGTAACGTTTATTCAGAAGTTAAGACTTGTAGTAGTCAGAGATGATTCTTGAAGATTTTACCGTGAAACCGAACATGCTATAAATTTACCAATGTGTCTAGTTTTTTTGGTTTGCTAGTGATTTTTGATTGATGAAAGTTTAGGATGCATACCTTCCAAGATGAACTTGTTCAGCTAAGACAAGGGAACCCAATGCAGCAGTGATAATCATACAAAGTGGGCTGAAAGAAGTTAAAAACACTGGTCCACGTTCCCTGCTCACAATCCCTTGTACATAGTAAGCCATTCCAGAGCATATCACCCCCTGGTTAATTAGTTAAATCATTGATTAATGGTTTTAATTTTGAGTGAAATGAGATTAAAAGGAAAGTTAATCATGAACTATTGAAAGGTACTCACAGAATAAACACAAGCAAGAAGCCTTGAGTCCCAGCCTATGACCCATACACTCAAGTCTCTTTCAAAGATGAATGATGCAATTGAACCCTCAATGATACCCATTAAGCAAATCCAAGCTGTGAGTGAGAGTTCTGCTGGGTACTTCTTTAAAGTGAATGACTGTACTCCACAAAATAGTAACACAAGTCAGATTATTAGTTCATGCATCAATTTATTTTTTCTCATAATCAATTCTGACGATCAAACTATTCACAATTTTATTTTTGGTATCATTTATAGAAGGATTAGTTGCTTCATGAACCAATAAAATAAGTATGTTTAGGTGCATGACTAGTTGGCTACACATGCTTACTTGCAAAATGAAGAAGCCAGCCCAACTACCACAACTTGATATGAGCATTACTGTACCGGCCACCCAGTTCTGGTCGGAAGGTTCGTCATTGCTGCCGCTGCCACCGTGGTGGCCGATCGCTCCTCCCCCCTTTATGAGTTGATAGGCAGGGCCTTTGTACAGAGTCATGACCATAGCTCCTGAAACTGTGATACAGGTTCCAATGACCTTGGCTAGGCTGTGGAATTTTTTCAAATTCACTGTCTCCAACCTGATCATTCAATTAATTACCATAACATTAGATTCACTACAGTAATGAAGAATAGAAACCTAAAACAGTAAGTAAAAGAGATTTTGAAAAGAATCTGATTAAATGTGCACTTATTGGAAAATATTTGTTTCTTAACTCAATTTGCTTAGGCAATAGTATTTGGACAAGTTCAATCAAGCTTTTTCTAAATTTGAATATTGCAAAAGTGTGTGCCTAATTAAGGAACAAAATAGTTTGGGACAGCATTTGATGTAGTGGATAAGTGAGTGAAACTTGCTTTTACCTGAAAATGAGTGCCATTATAAAAGTAATGGCTGGAAGGACATTAACAGTGGCGGATGCAAATGTTGTTGAGGTCATCTTCATACCCATGTTGTACAAGTTCTGATCTAGCACTGGCCTACAGTTCCATTTCATCACCAACAAAGTTAATAGAAATTTAGAAATCAAACTCTATAAATTGTACCTACAACAGCAACAAAAAAAACTAAAGAAAAATTCAGTTCATTTTTATAATTTATAGGATAAAACCAAATTTGAAAAGAAAAATACTTGTCCAATAACTCTTTCACAGTTCATGTGATTGTTAATTGGTCAAGAGAGCTCAGACAATCTTTAACAAACTAAGAAAACATTTGAAAATAATGATAAATATATAGGTCTTTTTATAGATATGATTCTTAACATATTTCTAACTATTACCAACAGTGATCTCTTTACTTGCCAGATTGATGGGTATGGTGTCACCTTTATTCGTGAAATGTTCCAATTCTGATGTGTATTATCCCCAAACTTTCTATTTTATTTAATTATATTAATTATATTTATTATGATGTGTTAGAGTAACCTTGTACTCCACTAATACTATTATTTCTTATACAAAATGATGTGTATTATATTTGTGCTCTATGCTCATCATAGAGACACCAAACCCACCTCGTACGGGAGATGTTACCGACACAACATCCAAGTGCCTTGCTAGCATATCCCAGGCGTGACTTAATTAATTGAAATAATAAAAGGAACTACTAATATTATTGACAAAGTATATATGAAATGAAATTCTGATGGAAAAATTGCGTTTTGTTAATGATTTGTAGTGAGGTTTAAAAAAAAATTGGTTTGTAGTGGATCACTTTATTTAGTTTGATGCCTTCCAAAAAAAAAAACTTTATTTAGTTTGATGTATCCACTAGAAAAGGTGGGGAAATATAAAGTATCATTATTAGGTGATAATCTTCCGTGGAATTCACGGGTAAATATAAAAAACTAATTTTAATTTTTTATATATTAATGATTTAATATTATCAAAAAATAATTGGAAATAAATTAAAAGTATTAATCATTATTTACAACTATTATTTGATATTTAATTGTAATAGTTTTAATCATGATTAAATAATTAACAAAAATATAATTTTCATATTGAACGGTTAATTAAATAAAAATTAATATTAATTTAATTTACTATAAAATGTAATATATTTAAAAAGTTATATATGGTTTTATAAGAATTAAGAGTTCGAACACATATTGAAGAAAAAAATTAAGAGTATGATGTGGTCTCATTGAGGTTAAGAGAATTCAAATTTATAATATAAGTGTGACTTTTTTCCTTTTTAATTTCTTTTTTCAATTTCATTTTCAATGGGATACACATCAAAATCAATTTGCAACTAAATAAAAGCGGAAAAACACCGCCGGCCGGTTATCACTATCTCAATCATTTTTTTTATGAATCGAAGCGCCAAGAGTTAAATTGGGCACTATCTCGATCATAGTAGGGTTCTTCCCATGTTAGAAAGTTTTTTCTAATAAGCCAAATTGTATTCGACCAATGATAAAAGGGTTCTTAACCCATATACATAGGGGAAATAAAAAGAAATAGCAATGTTGGAAGTTTAATAAGCTTCATACTTAAGTAGTCACTATTAAACATTTTTGCGTTTAATTTGCAACTATTTATTTATGTATGTTGTTAAAATATATCATGTGTATCCCATAAATAATCTTATGGTGGTTTTGTTGGTTGTTGAGTAAACAAGGTGAAAGTGCTGGCATAAGTCAAGAATAAGTACAAATTATAAAAAACAAACCAACAAATCAATGTTAAAGTTACTATTTTTTTTTTGAAAGAAAATTTTGTTTTTGAAAGGTTAAAGTTACTATTTTACTAAGTGCTTATGATTGTTTATCTTCCCCGGCCAAGAGTCTTTTTTAATTCCCAACAATTAAAAAACCATTTTACTTAAGTATTATTTATATATATAGCTACCTACGCATGCATGCATGCATTTTGCACATAAAAATATCTCAGACAGGGTCGAACTCATTGAGATACTGAGAAAGAAGTAACAAGCTATATTCGATGCTGTGAATGGTATATGTAGAAAAAGTGTGAGGAAGAGTCTCTTACTCAAGGAACCCAAGCGCCACTATCCTGAGGAAGATGGGAAGAGTCATCTTTGGCCTTATTTTTCTGCAAAATAGATGATAATCAAAACATAACCTTATTTGTTAAGCTTGTCCATGAAAAAGGAGGAGCTTGAGAAGAACAATAAAAGCTCCTACTTCGTATATGTACTCATAACAATGTTTGAATCAACTTCTATTTCACCATAATCAATTTTGGAATGTCAAAATGACACACACAATGTTTTCCTTCACACTTGATTCCAACTTTAAAATCAATTATGAAAGAGTTTCTAAGCATGCATTAAAAAAGAGATAGAAGATAGATAAAATATAACAGAAATGATTGGCCATGATTACATTTCCGACACTCGTTTTAACGACAGTTTTTAACAATCCTAATTTGTGAGGGTTAAAAACCGCTATTAAATCATGTGATTAAAAGATATAGAAAATTTGCATATATCTGTATATAAGCACTCGATGTAATAATATACCTTTCAAGGACAAAGGCAAAAGGAGCTATAATGATGAGGGCAACTACATGACGGTACACAGAGAGTATCCAATGGCTCATGCCATGTTTGAAAGAAACCATGGTGATGACATACATCCCAGAGTAGCCAAACTGAAGGGACACTATTGCAAGGTAAGGCTTCACCTTGTGAAGAAAACCCATTTTGCTACCATTTTGCTCCTCCATCTCTTAACTCTCTCACTCTATGACACACACAAAACACAGTACGTGCTACGCTATGTGACACTTGTGAGGTGTTGTGGGTGGTGAGCCTCAAAACGCAAAATGCTCCTTTTATAGAACAAAAAAGCTAAATTATTGAAAAAGAAGCCCCAATTTCACACACAACACCTTCGCTTGTCATTGGCACTAACTCTCTCACTTCAATTTTCACCCTATTGAGATTCCCTTATCCATTTTCCTAAACAAACCCATTTTCAAACCAATCACTAGAATCATCTTTTTTGTTTATAATAGAAGCAATGTATTAAAAGTATATAATAAGGAAAATATTATGTAATTTTTTGCCCTCTTGATATAATAATTTCTCCTTTTCTTTTAGCTTCCTTTTGTGTTTGTTTAATTTATGGGAAGTGGGAGATGTTTGATTTCATTGACCACCGAATGGAATTTAGGTTTAGTGCTTGGTCATGATGTAAGCAATTCTGTTTTTTGTGGTGTTAAGTAAGAGTGGGTGCTGTATATGTGGACACCAATAATAAAAAGATGGATGAGTACTGAAAACTGAAAAATCATTCATCAATAAGGGGATCTACTCATGTTAATTTAGGAGCACATTAACTACATGGTTTAGTATTTGTCAAAGAATAAATGAGAATCAACTGTGTTAAGTCACTCATGTAAGCCACAATCGATCCGTAATCAAATCAAATATGAATGGAACATTTAGAATCTCATTCTCAAATCTTGCTGGAGTTAAATTAAGATGTAGTGATGTATATTGTATAGTGACAACAATAAGAAAATAACGTATCACCAACAACTAAAAATCGCCAGTAAGTAAACACGAAAAGTTATTGGTAATGGAGTTTTACTGACAGTTACAGAACTTTTAGTATATGGTAGGTAATTTTGTATCAACAAGTTTTAGTCATTGGTAATCACCGGTCGATAACTACTGATAGTTTGAGCTATAAGTAACTTCTTTTTTTAATCTTTTTTCCTTTTTCATTTTCAGCTATTCATCTTTCTCTTCATCGACGTTCCCCTTTTTCTGTTCATCGTCCTCCTCCTCCTTAAAAAATGCAAACTTAACTTTAAGACTGACAATTTCTAATTTTTGTTGATCGCGTGTGTTTCTTTGACTATTGCACGGAACAATAAATAATAACTCAAAATATTTTGCACAATTATAATACTGTATATGTTAAAATTAAAATAATATATGAAGAAAGGAAGAAAACAAAGGTCACCAATATATGTTTAGGGATAAAGAGGAACTAATAAAACAAAGCTCTCACCAATCTGAAATAAACAGAACGAGAAATTAAAGCTTAATCCAGCACAAATAACGAGAAAGGAAGATGAAGAAATAGAGGAGAGAGTTAATTAAAATCAACCCGATGAAAGACCCCCGTTCCTCGTCTGTTAGGGTTCCTGCAATTCCCTTCTCAACGCCGTCAACGTACAACTCAGGTGACTCGAAGGAGGAACGGGTGGTAACACAAGGGGTGGTTGAGGCTGGGGAAGATGAAGCGGAAGGTGAGGATGAAGGTGCGACACGGCGAGGGGGGCCACTTGCAGGAGAAGCCTATGTTGTTCGTCGACGGGATAACGAATTTGGTGGGTTATTCTCAAATAAGGGACTTATTCGTCCAAGTTGGGTGTGTTGGTAAGGTTTTTGTGCAGCGATTTTGCAAAGTGGGTAGGAGATTTAGATTTGGATTCGTTCAGTTTATGTCCAGGCCTCATGCCGAGGCGGCAATGGCTAGGATCAACGGTACCAAGGTCGGCGGTGCCCTTTTATCGGTGAAGGAGGCTAGATTTCCTATGAGGAGTGGGAAACAACCTCCTAAGGAAGATTTGAAGGCTTGGCCACCTCTTCAGAGAGGGCCTTCCTCTATGTCGCAGAAGAGCTTGGGCAGGGGAGAAGTCTTTATGTTCTCTTCTCTTTCGTGGTGGGACGTCATTGTGGGCAATCTTCAACCTTGACGTGAACGTCCTCTTCTCCAGGCTGAAGAGTGTATGTTTTTAGGGGGTGGGAACTATTGTGTTGAGTTTAGAGGCTTCCTAATGCGGTCTTGTTTCCTGAACTGAGGTTTGATGCGCGTTTGAAGGATGTGTGTGAGGATTTGGAGGAACCCAGATTACCGTTTGATTCTTTGTTCCCGCAATGCCTGTTTGGGTAGCCTAGGATGAAGCCTGAGGTACCGCAAATTGATGCTGAAACGGTTGTAGGAGGAGAGGTTTTTTGTGGCTCTTATTGACTCCTGTATCAACTTTGGCCTCTTTGGGGTGGCTAGTCCAGGAGAGTTCGCTGATTTTTCTGATGGGTTTGGGGCAGCAGTGTCTCGCAAGGTTTTCTATTCTTCCCTTTGATTCAGTTGGGTTTTGGGTGGCCTCGATCCTTTGGGACAGGTTTTAGGAGCGGTTTGGGGGGTTTTCAATGTGCTCTCATTTCCTTTCTGCCCTCGTTGTTGATGGTGGTGGGCTCGTTGCTGAGCTGGCTACTGGTGATGGTGGTGGGCGCGTTATTGAGTTGGCTAGTTCTGTGGAGGATCAACTTCCTTGCGACGATATTGTTGAACCTCCAGGTGCTCCTTCATGCCGTCGGGGACGACCTAAGAAGAAGGATGTGGCGTCTACTATTGTTCCGAGGGAAGGGGTTGTCAGAGGGAGGTGTCCCAATTTGCAAGCTCCCCGCCGCCCCCGTGGGCGACCCAGGACAGTGAAGAGCTCGGCAAAAGAAGTGGATGGTGTCTTTACCTCTCCGTCAGGGTCAATGGAGGCTGCTCCAATTTCTATGGATACCCGGTTGGTTCTTCATGAGACGGAGAGCCCCAGTGGCCCTTCGGGAATTATGACGAGGGCGAGATCAGCGTTGCTTATTGAGAAACAAATGGGCATCGCATATTCTTGTTCTGATGAGGTTGCTCTTCAAGGCATAGCTGATAATATTAGGGCCCGTAGGCTTAGTCGTGGTTAAGTAGTTGATATCTTGTGGGGTTTCTTTGGAGCTGTTGATCTTTGGTTTTCGGTGGGTGTTTGGTCGTCTTTGTTTGTTTGGTTTGTCGGATTTGTAACTTTTAGGGGTTGTTTATAGCGTTATGTCTTTGGTGATTAGCTTTTGTATCACTAATCATCATTTCCTTTGTATTCATTTGAGATTCGCTCTCAAATCCTTTGATATATATATATATATATATATATATATATATATATATATATATAATTATCCTTTTGCTGTAAAAAAAAATGATCGAACCGTGGACTATTCACCCTTCATCACACTTAACCTTTTTGTCCCTTAACTCTTACCACTTGAGCTAACCCTTGAGAACGAATAGTATGTATATAATAAACTATATTAGACACCTCAACAACAAATTTTTTGTCAACAAAATTGTTGCAGATTCATATCTGATGTTGCCTTGATTTCAATTGAATATTAACAATTTAATAAAAGAATCTCAAATGAATTTCTTTTAATTGTTTTTTATCATTATTTCATTGGAGAAATTAAGGAGAAGACTATTAAAATAAAAGGAAAACATAGATTTGATTCCATTTGCTGGTGGTGGTAGCCTCACATCATATGCTATATTCCTCTAACCAAAATCAGTGACGTTTGCTAGTGGTATCTTGTTTCAGTTGATATAGCAATGCTCAACTTGGAATGAAATCATATTCGAGAGGTTTTATTTGAAACTAAACTATAGTTTTTTTCTTGAACTCGAAACTAAACTATAGTTGAATACTATACTTTTTTCATATATCATTTGAGGAATATTATATTTTACACTCTAAAACTTTGGCATTTGTAAAGTCTCTTAATTAATTCTTAAACTTTAACTATTCTACAAACGATGATTCACGTACCACAAAATAGTTGCAGGCACCCAACACCTATAATTTATGATGGTCAGAAAGAGCTGTAAAGTACAAGTGTTAAATATCGATCACTATTTTATTGTACAGAAATCAACGCCTTGGATAGAGGAAAAAACCAGTGTTTTAAGACTCGGCTCAGACCGGTTGGACCGGGACTTGGCTCCGAGCCACATAACAGATCGGTTATGCAAGCAGCTCGGTACGAACCGGTTTGAACCGACCGGTTCAATGTTTGACTTGGTGACTCGGTCAGTTTTTGGTCAGACCGACGAGTCACCCATTTTACTTTTTTAAATTATTTTCTCTATTTCTGTTAATGGATCTTGCATGTGATACAGTGGGCCTTTTAATTTTTTTTTAAATTCTGTCGAAAACTAGTTTAATTACAGTGGGCCTTTATTTTTTTCTCCAAATTCCGCTATCAACAGTGTGATTAGAGTAGAAAAACGTGAAATTAATTCAAAATGAGGAGCCAGTGGAACTCGAACACGGAACCTGAACGTGGTATAGAGAAGCCTTTCCCACTAAACCATGATACTATTTGATGATAGATGCACATTTTTTATTATTTACTAGTATTTTTTTACCCGTGCGACGCATGGGGTTCAATTTTTTTTTATGTGATTTTTAAAAAATTGTGTTATTTTTTTAAAATTATTTTGCGGATTAAAAGAATACAATTTATTTTAGATGTAAGAAATTATAAATTTGTAAGCTGTTTTTTACTCAATGTTTTTTTTGTATTTTGAGTTGCTACTTTTTTTTAATCTTTTGTCGTTGTTTTCCTAAATGTTTGGTTGATGAATATTACCCGACTCCACCAAAATTATTTTTAATGTGTTCTTTAGTGTGTTTCTTTAAGTTAGAGAATTCTATAGGTCATGATTAATTATTTTGGATTTATAGAATATATTAATTAGTCTTAATGTTAATTCCTAAAATATTTAGAAATGCTAAAAAAATCATTCCTCAAACCTAATTAGTATCATAATTGTCCTCGAAGGTTCGTTCAAGTGGTAAGAGCTATGAGACATATAAGTTGGGTGGGGGAGGTCCTGAGATCAATCCTTGCAAGGTGCAATTAATCTTTTCGATGTACAAAAAAGAAATTAAATGACATTTATTGCATGTTTTATATTAAAAAAAGAAATTAAAAAATTAATTCATGTTTTATATTAAAAATATATAAATATAAAAAAATCATCTTATGTATCATCTTTTCACTATTAGGTTAACATATCATATTTATAAAAAGAACTTAAATTTTATTTTAAAACATGGACAGCGCGCCTATTCCATGAAATTAAAGATACTGCATAGGGCAAACTCAAATTTCAAATTGCAATCTGAAGTAAGGGGAATAGAGGAAGCACTTCCAAATACCAAATCCATATTTATTTGTGTTGTAGTACCCGTAAAATCATACAGTTAGTTTTTATGCGGATGGAATTCCAAGGTTGTAAAGATAGCAATAAAGAAGTCACAACCTGTAAGGCCCCGTTTGGAAGAGTTTATTTGATAGCATAAGTTTTTATGTCAGTTTGAGAGAGCTTATGCAAACAGCTTATGGTAGGTCATAAGCTGTTATGAGCTTATTTTCATAAGCTATTCATGATAACTTATGAAAAATAGCTTATGCTTATATATAGCTTATTTTCAATTTATTTCAATAATTTTATTAAAATAGCTTATGAATAAGCACTTATGCCAAAAGTGCTTATGACCATAAGCTAAGCGCTTAATTAAGCTGTTTTTAGTAGAATAATGTACTAAAACAAAGTCAAGCATAAAAAGTAAGATAAATAATTAGAATATGAACTACAACTTTTTATCAATGGGCAGACTTTTATAAGGTCTGCATTAAACTCATTAAAAAATGGTTGAGCCAATAAAAATCAGCAAGCTTCAAATTACGGTATGTGTCTCTCTGCCAATATCATAAATACCAATTCTTTAGTATGCATCCCAAGAAGGAAAATCCCTAAGATGTACACGGGAAATATATTTCACAGCACAAAATACAGGCACAGACCCAATTGCTGAATGCAAAGACACCCATCAAAACCACATTAAGCTCTTAAAGTTACAAAACCATTTAGGTGAATTTTATGATTTTGGGAGCTGACCCTGAGGCTGCAGTTGGGAAGCATGCATGTTCAGTGGCTGTGTTGTAGTGAGCAAAAGTCTGAGAGAGGAGAGAATTCATCAGCAAAGAAACCCATAAATTTATTGGATGGAAGATTCAAAGTGCCAAATAACATGAAAACCCAAGCTTGTCAGTAAAATAAGTGATAAAATAACCATTGTTATTCTAATTATGCATTTTAATTAAAAAAAAAGGAACTACAGGAAACCTAATATTGAAGAAGGTTAGCATCAGAGTTCCATTTGGCTAACCTTCTATCTACTATCTATATATCATTTATGAGACTCATCCATAGCTATTCATCTTCAGCTCTTCTAATTATCTAATTAACTAATGGAGTAATGGTTACATAAAACTAAATTCACCTATCATCTGTTACAAATTAATACTAACTTTTAATGTCTCTCATCCGTTATAAAATAATCACTTTTAATGATTCTCCACACAAATTACAAATTAGTCACATTTAATATCTCTCATATGTTACAAATTAATAACTTTTAATGTCTCTCACCTGTTACAAATTAATCACTTTTAGTGATTCTTCATCATCTATAGCAACTATATCTCTTTAGACTCACCTACCAATATTAACTTAGTCCTTTTAATTCCAAAGACTATTTTATCTAGTCTTTCATCAGGAACATTTGTGGTTCATTTTCCTCACATGTTCCAACCATAGCTCAACCAACAATGCATAAACAACCAATGAAAAATCATTATCAAACCTTGGACACCACAAATGAATTGGGAAAAAAAGGACTTGAACCTTATTAAAACCATGATGGGTCTCAATCGCAAGCTTAATCTTCTTTCCATTTAGTATAAAGTATTAACAGGTTACAATATAAGCAAAAAGACAAAAGGCAAAGGGAGTGACATAAGGGGCCTCCATTTTAACCTCACCAAACGTCTTAGATCAAGTTGCTAGAGCCTAGAGAGCTATCGAAGATCAACAAAACAAACACATATTGAACGTAGTGAAAAAAATAGAAAAGATAAAGGAATTAGAGGACTACCCATGCAATGCTCTAATTTTTTGAAGGTTCCCTCTAATGGAGCAAATTTTCTGTTAATTTATTAAAGCATAATCACAAATAGCTAACAGAGTTTCACATCCCTTCACTTGAAACAATTCATCCATTTCTAGGACTTTCCTTTTAGACTGCACAAAGAGCAATTCTAACTAATACAAATTACAAATATAGCATTTAACAGTGGTTTTAAGCCAATGAGAAAACAAACCTTTAAATACTCATTTTCAATTACAATTGATCTCTCCAACAGACTCCATTAAGTTGTAATGTCCAGTCTTCTCCCAGTAATAACCTGTGGGAATCACAATGGCATGACTAAGCAATTCTTAATCCACAAATTAGACTTTCAGACAATTGGAAAGATGGACCGTCAAACACTACCATAATCAAATAGCAAAGATTTTAAATAGTGACCTAATATAGTAATTAATTCAACGTTATCGTTTTTTGTGAGGTTTAAATTACCTTTGAAAGGCTTGTGCCTAAATGAATTAATGGCACTCACAAAGAACAGCCAATTGCTCTAATTTCACAGATATTAGAGACGAATGGTTTGACAGTTGGAATGATGGAACTAAAAGATCACATAGAATTATTGACGAAGGGTTTTTTTTATAACTAAGAACTTCAATAATTCACAATAAAAGGAATACCTTATTTCTATATATCATACATTCAAAATATTGGCAAATTAATTCCAATATGCAAGAGGGATTAATAAAATTAGGGACAAATAAATTAAGAGGGTCTGTTGCAAAAGAGAACAAAAATTGCAAAAAGAGATGTAAGAACAAAGGTGCTTACCGGTGTGGACGATGATGAAGGAGAACTGGAGAAGAATGCTAGAGGGATTTGAAATTTCTTTGCCGCCTCTGGCTTCTTCAACTCTGCAGGGTAAGAACCTTCATGTGCTAGTGTTTATGGTCGCATGAAGGTTATGGTTTGGGTCTCAACCTCACCTCTGAGTTGTCCCATTCTCCGTGTCGTGACAGGAAACTTTGGTCAGACACACTAATATCTTGCAGCCACAGCTCAGCATCCTCAGATCAGCTATTTTTTGCAGCCAGAGAGAAGTTGCCAAATTGGATCCTCTGCATCATGATTTGTCTTCACTGAAGCAAAATCATAGCCATTAGTTTTTGTAATCAATGACTAAGATTCATACAAATAAAAAAATTATTAAATTAAAAGGTTCATGTCTATTTGTTAGATGTAGAGGATGGAGAGGCCGTAGAGGATCTAAACCCAGAAATCGTACACAAAAAAGAGAAGGGCTAGAATTTTATTTTAGCCAAAGCAGAACCAAAGGTAGATAAAAGACGGAATTGAAAGGTGAATTTGGGGTGAGATTAACAAAATATGAAGAAGAATGTAGCCAAACATTAGGTAAAACAAAACTGCCCAAAACAAAGAGATTTTATTTTTTTTTTAAAACCAAACATAGAACACTCAAAATTTATCCTAAATGACAGTAACTATAAGCGCTAATGAAGATAAACCTCTATGCTGTCCTATTCTCCACGCGGTCAAGCTCCATGGTCGAACACGAACATTGACGACTCTGCATCCTGAGAACAACAATTTTTAGTTGCCTGAGAGCAATCACATTCAAAGGCCCTGAGACATATTCAAACCAAACACAAACAAATACTGAAAGGAGCCCATAAAGAGGTCAAAGGAAGTGAAACATCAGAGAGAACCAAATCCAAAACTCTAATGAGAGAGCTAGAGAGAGTGAAATGAGCACAAAGAGTGATATTAGATCATGAAATTGGGGAGATTGTAGGGAATGAAAATTGAAAGAAGAGAAATTGAGATTGACGTCTCACCGCAGAGACCAAAGTCACCCAAAATCGATAATCTATTCGACCTTACCACCGCCATAGTCGACAAAAACATGTAAAAGAATCAGCCTCAATGCAGGTTCACATACATAAGACTGGTTTATAGAAATCTGGTGTGAACAAAAACTCTAAAAATTGAAGCATGTTCGTCACCTATTAGAAGATGAATCGCGAGAAGAATGGTGAAAGAATAACAGAAATTTGGGAGATAAAACGGGAGAAGTGACTTGCAAGGATAAAAGACACTAAGATCAGAAAGGAACAAATGGCTGGGATTGAATCTTACAATAATACTATAAATTTTTACTAAAATACCTATGCTGAAATTTAGATTGTATTGCAATGGATTATTGAATGACAGAATTACCCTCCAAACTGCAGAAACTTTCCCTTTATATATAGTATAGATAGATAGATAGATAACTTAACTTTACATTGCAATGGATTTTTTATAATTTTTTAATATAGACCGAGTCAAGCATTCGAACCAGTGACTCACTGGTCCGACCAATGACCCATTAACTCAGTACCTCCATCGAGTCGATGACCGAGCCGAGTCTTAAAAAACTGGAAAAAACCGTAATAGCTATTTCCTTGGACAAATTGGGTTGGGTTGCATGCTAGTAGTTTGGTGGGTGTCCAAAACAAGGCCCTCACAACTCGGAAGCTTGGTCCTGTTCAAAAGTGTCGCCAAGCTATGGACCATCATTGAGGGAAATGATTTATTAAATGTGATTTAATGAGTTTCTCTACTTGTATTTTCGGCTTTTTTATCCTAGTAGTGCAATTTCCACAAATAATTACGGATTTATAAAAAGATTTTGGGCCAAATTGTTTTTCAAACATTGTCACCACGACTGACGATACATTTTTTTTCATGTATGTCGCCATTATTATTAGATATATACTTCCACTTTTAATTTTTTTTTTCCAATATCAACTATAACAATGACGATTCACAGTTTTTTTATTATTTTCTTCATATGTTGCTAATGGTGTTGGCGACACATTTTATGGTTTTATCCTAAAGCCACTCTTAGTGGCTATAGTCATATTACTCTAGGATATGCCCAACTAACCTTATTTTTTTTAAACAAATAATGTGTTCAAGCTTATTTCATTAAATTCATTCAACTTGTCTCTGACATTCTTCAAATAACAGGGAAAGATGTATCGCCAACACCATTGGCACGCAACATATGACAAAAATAAGGCTCCACAAAAGCGATATGTGCGAACACCATTGGGAACTTTATTTATTTTTTTGGGTTTTTGGGGTTGAAGATGATGAAGGTTAAGATGAAGATGAAGACAATATTAATGTTTATGGATTTTTATATTTAAAATTTTTTCTTTTAACTTAATAGCACTTTTGGTCCTCAAAAGTCAAAACCATTAGTTTTTGGATGGGAAAGAGGAGAGGGGACCAAAGTTGTTAACGAAGATTAACGTTGGGGAGGCATAATGAAATTTTTAAAGTTTAGGGACCCCAATGGTACATATCGCTTTCGTGGGGGCCAAAAGTGCGATTGAGCAAAAAAATAATTAAAAAAATTATGAATCGCCATTGCATTTAGCGATATTGAAAAAAATATAAAAAATGGAAGTATATATCCAATAGCAATGGCGACATACATGAAAAAAAATATAAAAAAAAAAAATTATCGTCAGTTGTGGTGGCGATGTTTGAAAAACAATTTGGGTACAGTCAATGTTGGTGGCGATATACACCAAACTCGTAAATAAAAATAAAGTTGCACTAAATCCGTAATTATGGATGAAAATTACACTACAGGGGTAAAAAAGCCTGTATTTAATGTTGTATAATTCTATTAGTAGCTTCTTTTTTGAAAGGAATTTTTTTATTAGTTGAATGATTGATAATACAAACGACACTCAAAAGAGTGAGCATAATCCCCTCCAATAATACATAGGAAAGCCTAAAAAAAATAATTTAGGCCGAGCTAAATTGCTACCCGACAATTTATTGGGAAAATACCTGGAATTAAATTGCTTTGGTGCGTGGGTAAACTTTTGAAACACAACACCTAATAAACACCTGCACAAATTGCAGATAAACACCAAGCAACATCAATAAGGATTCTAACTTGGATCAATCACCAGACGACCAAAACAGGAAGGGGCAACTGTCGGGGATCGGAATGCAGCGAAGGGACAATAATTAGGTCGACACATTGACTTGACCTATCGCCAAAGACAAGGGTGGAGAGAGCACGCCGGCAACACGGGGAAGCCAAAACCACAAGGAGGAAAATATAGACGAGAAATGAGAGGTCGTTCATGCTTTGGATGACGTAACATCTTGATCTGACGAATGACCTTACGGTAACAACATGGGTCTTTCCAGCACGTTTTCTTCCTCACTCATGTGTGCTTCTCGAGAAAACTTCCCAGGAAGTAAACTTAACCTTGGAGTTTTATGAATTGGGCTCTCAAAAAGAAGATGCATCTTGTTGTTATGAGTAGTACAAATTATATCGTATATGCGCTCTTCAACTGTATAGTCTCAAACCTATACAGTGTCGAAATGCCTCTTTTTCGGGTATGACATCGGTTCCGCATGTTTCCCTATGCCTAGGAAGTCACTCCCCGCCCTTGGTGGTCATTCCTTACCTCGTCGGCCCCGAGAGTCACATGCCCACCAAATTCCGCTTTGTTTGTCCCCGAACCACTCCGTACTGGGAAAGGCTGGCTCTTATACCATCTGTAACATCCGGATTTGACAAATGACCTCAGTAACAACAGTCGTCTTTCTAGCGCATTTTGTCCTCACTCACGTGCATCTTGGGAAAACTTCTCAGGTGGTCACTCATTCCAATATACGCTTAACCTTGGAGTTTTTATGAGTTGGGCACGCATCTTGTTGTTATGAGTAGTACAAATCAAATCTTATATGCCATCATCAATTGTATAGTCTCATACTCGAAAGACCTCTTTTTCGGATGCGACATTAGTTCCGTCATGGTTCCCTTTGCAAAAGCGGTCACTCCTCGCCCCTAGTGGTCATTCACCGCCCTTGTCGACCCCAGATATCACATGAAATGTGAGAAATTAAAGGAGAGTTAAATTTTTAATTATATTCAGAGATAATAGCACTAAATATTCTCTTAAAGATAATTATGTTTATTTTATTTTTTTATTTTTTGATTTAATGGGAGAAAATAAGTTTATTTCTTATTTTAATTAAGAGATAAGATATAGATAAAATTGTTTTTAATTGCCAAATTTAATTTGAGAATATGGATTCAAAATACGATTTTGAACTTTATGAATTAATCTAGAATTATTTGAATCAATTTTAGAGGTGTCAGTTTCTAACTCAGATTTTGATTAGATATGATTTTGAATTGAGAGATATGGTTGAATTTAATTAGGGAAAATGAATGATATTTAAATCTAGTATTATTTGAATTATTTTTAGGGATGAGAAAATTGATTTTAGTTGATGATAAATGATAAGATGGAGAAACAAAACTTATCTCCAATCTCTTAGTGTTGTGTGTATATCATGAAGCTTTAGGGGGTCGGGCTCTTTCTTTTTCTTCTCAAATAAATAGAGACATTTATGATGAGGATTTCATTCAGAAATTTCAACTTCTTCTTCCTCTTTTTGTTTGAATTTCCTTCCCTTTTTCACTAGATAATCCTTCAACTTTTCTTCCTTGTTCAAGAGCATTAATGGTAGAATGGGACTGCATATTGCGTGTGCTTTTTCTCGTAGCACATACTTCTGATTGACGATCCATTTGGTAAGATTGAAGATCAATAAGTTTGTGAATAATATATCAAAATTTCAGCTCGATCCAACAATTAATGAGGCTGCACCAGTTATTTTACTGTGCCTCCACGCATGTGCATGCAACCTTCTCGGAAAGTGCCAAGCTACTGACTTTGAACGCATGTGCGTACAAAATGGTGCAAGCATATGCGTACACACCTCGCTGGAGGGGAATCTTCAATTCTGCAGCTCATTTCTTCATTATTTGACTTGTAAATCCTCTCCAACATCCCTTTTGGTCTTCAATACTCAATTCTGAAACCTCTTTCATGCTTCATCAAACCCTTGTAATTCTTCATCAATGAGATACCGTTGACAAGAAAATCTTCCTTTAAACACATTTACTAAGGGCTGAACATTGAACACACATTAATCCATTCTTTGTAACCTCAAACCTCTTATTCTAATGCATAAAATGCCACGAAAATTCTGATTATTGGTTACAAAGATTCTTTCCAACAATGCCCCTAATTGCTCTAACATCGATACCATGGACTTAAATGCAAAAAGACTCCATTACTATGGACTAAAATGCAATAAAAGACTCAATGTAACTAAAGACTCTAATTAAACAACTAAAAAGTTAATAAAACCTAAGAAAAATATAAGAAAATAAAGGAAAAAATACCAATTAAATTCCAATCATCTGTACATTCATTTACAATTTACTATAGTATATCTAATAGTCCCCCCTCAAACTAGAGAGTGTATGTTTTGAAATCCCAGTTTGGAGAAGATGGAACGAAATGGTGCAAAAGTCAATGGTTTTTTGAAGATCTTTGCAAGCTGAGAAGAAGAAGTAACGGGAAGGAGATGGACCAAGCCTTGTTGATTTTTTCCAAGAAAAATGTGACAGTCAAGCTCAATGTGTTATGTGCGCTCGTGATAGGTTGGATTGTGAGCAATGTGGATTGCTGATTGATTATCATAGTAGAGGGATATAAGAGATGTAGGGGTTTCCTGAAGATCGTGTAGAAGATAGCTTAGCCATTGAATCTCACATATTGTGGCTGCCATGGCACAATACTCAGCTTCACAAGAAGAACGCGAGGCAGTAGTTTGCTTTTTAGATCGCCATGAAACTAATGAAGAACCCATGAACATGCAATAGCCAGTGATGGACTTGCGGGTATCCATGCAGCCTGCTGATAAGTGTCATTTTTACGTATATTTGAATATCATTTTAGGCACTTATTTGACTTGTGTGCTTCAATTTATATCATTTTAATCCTAAATTTATTAGTTTAGTTATAATTCAGGTTTACGATAGGTTTTATGATGATTTTAATTCTAATCCCAACTTTTTGATGCAGAAAGTTAAAAGCGGTCTGAGCAAAATTGGAATCCCACATTCGTTAACCATCGGATCGAGCTAAAACTTGGATATGTGGTTTATAACACATGGGACTTCAACTTGAACGGTTGGATCGGGAAAAGATGCATGTTTTGGCAAGAAAAATGGAGTTTGAAGATGTGCTGGGCGCTCAGCGGGTTGCAGAGGCTGCCCAGCGCCCATGGAGGTTCCAGAAATCCAACCTTGAAGGAATATAGCTGCCCAGTGCCCAAAACAGGCCGCTCAGCGCCCTGTACACTATAAAAATGTCATTTTCAGATTTTTGATAGAGAACTTGATCAGAACTTCGACCCAACTCAGAGAAACACTAGATAAACAAAGGGAAAGGCTTAGGAGGCTAGAGAAGAAGCTCCGGAGGTCGGATTCGGCGGCGAGACATCGTGACGGTTTCGTTTCTTCTTGTTCTTCTTCTCTACTTGTAAAGCTATCCATGTTTCATGGATAGCTAATCTCTCTTTTGTTGGGATTTGATCTAGTTGTATGATACTTATGCTCTCTATGTGATTCTCTTCAATATAAAGCATGTTTCTAGTTGTTGCTTTAGTAGTTTTCTCTTGATCTTCATGTTATATCTTAGATTGATCACCTATGGTATTTTGTTTGATTCGACTTGTGAGCGAAAGCTACAACGTTTGAGTCCGAACTGGAGTTAATCACCTAATAATCCTAATTTCTAGACATAGAGTTAGGTTTGTTAGTCACTAAACACCCAAACTTCATGATAACTTTCTTTCTTAATCATGTGAGACATCAATGTTTAGGATTAGAGAGTTATTGATATCCACTCATGCGAGACATCGATGACGTAGGATTGAATTGGTGTAGATGAATCATATGCTTGAACATGTTATGTATTTGAATCACTAGAATGCAAAAAGGTCAAACAATGAAGTTTCATCCCAACAATTCCTCATACTTGTTGTTTCTCCGTTAGTTTATTTGCTTTTCATTTATTTTCATGCTCTTAAAAAATCATCTTTGTAAACCATCATTTAAGTGTGTTAACTATTGAACGACATAAGTATTACACCTCTCTATGGATACGACAAAACCCTTTACTATACTACAATTGAGTCTTGAGAGATTCAAACGTAGAGTGGTAAAAAATCTTTCGACAAATTGGCGCCGTTGCCGGGGAGGTGTGTCATTACTTATTGCATTGCAATAGTTTTCATTCTTGAATGATTGTGAATATTGTGTATAGTTTTTGTTTTCAGTTTAATTTTCCTTGTTGCTACTAATCTCTTGTGTTAGTTAGCTAGTTCAAGAGGAGAAGCGACAAGAAGTTTCTGAATCACTACCTTCTCAAAATGTATCAACCGTCTCAAACATACTATCCCTCAGAAGAGGATAGGATTTCTAAGCTTGAGGATACCTTGGTCCAATTCATGCAATTGTCAATGATTAATCAAAGGAATACTGAGGCTTCCATCAAGAACATGGAGGATCAATTGGGAAAGCTAGCTAATATGGTAGCTGAACATGGAAGAGCAATGGTTGAAGCACAAGTGGAAGAAAGTGAGGAAGAAGAGAAAAAATCAACGAAAGAAGAAAATGGTTCGACCCTTCACCACTTGCCGATTCCTTCAAGCCCTTCAAAGGTAAAATATGAAGTGGATGAGGTAAGCTTTGAAGATTTTGATAGTGTAACACATCATCAATGCAATGATGAAATCCTTGATGTTGAGCATATAGGCTTTGTGTTTGGTGATAGGTTTGATGAGCATATTGCATCAAATTCTTCCAAGAATTGTAGATTCACATTCATTCAAATGCATGTAAATAGCTTGGCATGTGATGTGAATGTAGGCGAATTGGGTTGGACCGTGAAAAGAAAGAAAAATAATGATTTTTTGTTGACTTGGAAAGGATTTGAAAGAAAGTTATATGAAGTCCAAGTCATACGACCTAAGAAGCGGAAGGGGTTATATTATAACCCTTGTTTGTGGTCACCATGATAGTGTTTGCATTAAGCTAATGACGTTAAACAAGCGCTTCCTGGGAGGCAACCCAGTGTTTTTTTTTATTTCTTTTGTTGTGTTTTGTGTGTTTTATAGAACTATGTAAGATCAAGTTTTGATCGTGTAGTACAACTCTATGTTTTGATGATTACAAGTTAAAATTTTAGTATGAACAATTATGGTACTCTAACGTGTTTTTCTGAGTGTGCTATTTACAGGCTCTGACCTCAATTTTATCTCACACAAATCAGAAGCACTGTGCTTAAAGAGTGACCCAAGCAACGCTTTCGCATCATTTATGTTCACTCTGAACAGTAGAAAAGCTTCAGAAGATCTGAAGCCATACAAGCTCTGATATGGACTCAGCCACTTGAAGTTCTGAAGATCCAGACGTTCTGACAACCCAGACACTCTGAAGGTTCAGATGTTTTGATGGTGTAGAAGACTCTGAAGATCCAGAAGCTGAAAAGTGGAAACTCTGATGTCCAGAAGCAAGATGGCTCTGAAGACCAAGTACTTCCCTCTGACTTCAGAATTAGAAGGTACAATGGTCAGAGGATCCAAGCTTCCCTCTGACTCTGATCAACGAGCTTCACAAGTTCCAACATGAAGCATTCCCCTGATCAGAAGTCTACTAGGTTAAAGGTCAAGTCACTATCCAAAGTACAAAAGCAAATGTACTATCCTGACGACCTACCTAACATTCTCAGCCACAGTAGACGCTGGAATTTCCAGAACTGCCCTCCAACGGTAGCATTCCCATGCAGCGTTCAAACCCTAATCCTTGGAGTATAAATAGAGGCTGAAGATTGAAAGATGATGTTGGAAGAATCTCACACGCGCAAGCTATATTCAAACCTTATAAGCATTCTTTCATCTGAATTCATTGTGTTTACCATTAGCTTTTCAGAAGCAAATTTCTTGTAAACATTCTTTCTTAAACAGTTGTTTAGTTACCTTTAGGAGATCAAGTTTGATCGGATCCTAGAGAAGACTAAGAGAGTGAATCTTAGTGTGAGTTAAGTCAGTGTATTGTTAGTCACTTGAAGGTTTCAAGTGCAGTTGTAAGATTTACCTGATTAGTGGATTGCCTTCATTCTAAGAAGGAAGAAATCACCTTAACGGGTGGACTGGATTAGCTTGAGTGATTCATCAAGTGAAACAGGATAAAATCCTTGTGTGCTTTTCTATCTCTATCTTAAGCACTTTGTTCTCGAAAAGATTTGATAAAATCTTTAAGGTGGAAGTTTTATTCTGAAAACGTTATTCAAACCCCCCCCTTTCTACCGTTTTCATACCTTCAATTGGTATCAGAGCGCAAGTTCTGATTACCACACCTAACAGTGCTCAGTGATCCGGGCCGGTGTGAAAAACAATGCTACCACCAGTGAAACGCAAAAAGATGGTTACAATGCAAAGCCTCCCATGTTCAACGGTCAAAGGTTCGAATATTGGAAAGATAGACTTGAAGTTTCTTTCTGGGTTTCGATGCAGATCTCTGGGATATTATTGTGGATGGATATGAGCGTCCAGTTGATGCAGAAGGAAAGAAAATCCCAAGGTCAGAGATGACTGCAGATCAAAAGAAGCTTTACTCACAACATCACAAAGCTAGAGCAATTCTTCTAAGTGCTATTTCTTATGAAGAGTACCAGAAGATTACAGATCGTGAGTTTGCTAAGGGCATCTTTGAATCCTTAAAGATGTCTCATGAAGGAAACAAGAAAGTGAAGGAATCGAAGGCGTTGTCCTTGATTCAAAAGTATGAATCCTTCATCATGGAACCAAAAGAGTCCATTGAAGAAATGTTCTCCAGATTTCAGTTGCTTGTAGCTGGAATACGACCTCTCAACAAGAGCTACACAATAAAAGATCATGTCATAAGGGTCATCAGAAGTCTTCCTGAAAGATGGATGTCCTTGGTGACTTCAATAGAGCTTACGAGAGATGTTGAGCGTATGAGTTTAGAAGAACTCATCAGCATACTGAAATGTCATGAGCTGAAGCGCTCAGAGATGCAAGATCTGAGGAAGAAGTCAATAACCTTGAAATCCAAATCTGAGAAGGCTAAATCTGAGAAGTCAAAAGCTTTCCAAGCTGAAGTAGAAGAATCAGAAGATTCTGATGAAGATGAGTTGACTCTGATCTCAAAAAGGCTCAACCGTATCTGGAAGCACAGGCAGAGCAAGTACAAAGGCTCTGGAAATGCCAAAGGTAAGTCTGAATCCTCAGGCCAGAAGAAGTCCTTAATTAAGGAAGTCACATGCTTTGAGTGCAAAGAATCAGGGCACTACAAGAGTGACTGTCCAAAACTGAAAAAGGACAAGAGGCCAAAGAAGTACTTCAAGACCAAGAAAAGTCTGATGGTGACTTTTGACGAATCAGAATCAGAGGATGTTGACTCTGATGGTGAAGTTCAAGGACTCATGGCTATTGTCAAAGACAAAGGAGCAGAGTCAAAGGATGTTGTTGACTCTGACTCAGAATCAGAAGGAGATCCTAATTCAGACGATGAAAATGAGGTATTCGCTTCTTTCTCAACCTCTGAACTGAAACATGCTCTGTCTGATATCATGGATAAGTATAACTCCTTATTGTCTAAGCATAAAAAGTTGAAAAAGGACTTATCTGCTGCTTCTAAAACTCCTTCTGAACATTAGAAAATATTTCTGATTTGAAAAATGATAACCATGCTCTAGTAAATTCTAACTCTATGCTTAAGAACCAAATTGCTAAGTTAGAAGAAGTTATTGCCTGTGATGCCTCTGATAGTAAGCATGAATCTAAGTATGAAAAATCTTTTCAAAGATTCCTGGCTAAAAGCGTAGACAGAAGCTTA
Organism: Lotus japonicus; assembly: GCF_012489685.1. NCBI lineage: Eukaryota > Viridiplantae > Streptophyta > Magnoliopsida > Fabales > Fabaceae > Lotus > Lotus japonicus. Next base: position 62,716,499 of record NC_080041.1, on the reverse strand, counting down.
ATGGCTTCAATGATCTATGGCGTAAGCAGAAATGGAATGCATGGCATTGGCTATTCTAAACCAATTAGAAATGAGCCTTATATGCCTAAAGCTAAATCTTTATATGAATGCTTTGTTCCCTCTGGTACCATATTGCCTGATCCTTTACCTGTTGAAGTTGCTAAACCCCCTCTTAAAAAGGGATCTTTCTCCATGTCTAAATATCATGCAAAAATTCCTTTACATTACCATGTTGAGAAACCCAAGGTGATCAGAACCTCTGGGGTAACTAACAAGAGAGGACCTAGAAAGTGGGTACCTAAGGATAAGATTATCTATGTTGCAGATATCCTTGATAGCTCCACTGAAACACCAATCATGGTATCTGGACAGTGGATGCTCGCGTCACATGACGGGAGAAAGGCGTATGTTCCAAGAGCTAAAACTTAAGCCTGGAGGCGAAGTTGGCTTTGGTGGCAACGAAAAGGGTAAAATTGTTGGTACTGGTACTATTTGTGTAGATAGTAGTCCATGCATTGATAATGTTTTATTGGTAGACGGTTTAACTCATAACTTATTGTCTATAAGTCAATTAGCTGACAAAGGTTATGATGTTATCTTCAATCAAAAGTCCTGCCGGGCTGTAAGTCAGATCGATGGCTCTGTTCTGTTTAACAGCAAGAGGAAGAACAACATTTATAAGATCAGATTATCTGAGTTGGAGGCTCAGAATGTGAAGTGCCTTCTGTCTGTTAATGAAGAGCAATGGGTATGGCATAGACGGTTAGGGCATGCCAGTATGAGAAGGATTTCTCAGCTGAGTAAGCTCAACCTTGTCAGGGGCTTACCCACTCTGAAGTTCTCTTCAGACGCTCTTTGTGAAGCATGTCAGAAAGGCAAATTCACAAAAGTCCCTTTCAAGGCAAAGAATGTTGTATCAACCTCAAGGCCGTTGGAACTTCTACATATCGACCTGTTTGGACCAGTGAAAACTGAGTCTATTGGTGGCAAGATATATGGGATGGTCATTGTTGACGACTATAGCCGCTGGACATGGGTAAAATTTCTAACCCACAAGGATGAGTCTCATGCTGTGTTCTCTACCTTCATTGCCAAAGTGCAAAACGAGATGGCTTGTAGGATTGTGCGTGTCAGAAGTGACCATGGTGGAGAGTTTGAGAATGACAAGTTTGAGAGTCTGTTTGATTCCTATGGAATTGCTCATGATTTCTCTTGTCCCAGAACTCCTCAACAAAATGGTGTTGTTGAGAGGAAGAACAGAACTCTCCAGGAGATGGCTAGAACCATGCTCCAAGAAACTGGCATGGCTAAGCACTTTTGGGCAGAGGCAGTAAACACAGCGTGTTACATTCAGAACAGAACCTCTGTGAGACCAATTCTGAATAAGACTCCTTATGAATTGTGGAAGAATATAAAACCCAACATTTCTTATTTTCATCCTTTTGGTTGTGTTTGTTATGTTCTTAACACTAAGGATAGATTGCATAAGTTTGATGCTAAATCGTCTAAATGTCTATTACTTGGTTACTCTGATAGATCTAAAGGTTTTAGATTTTATAATACTGATGCTAAAACAATTGAAGAATCTATACACGTTATATTTGATGATAAGCTTGACTCTGATCAGTCAAAGCTAGTTGAGAAGTTTGCAGATTTAAGTATAAATGTTTCTGACAAAGGCAAAGCTCTAGAGGAAGTTGAGCCAGAGGAAGATGTACCAGAAGAAGCTGGTCCCTCTGATTCACAGACTCAAAAGAAGAGCAGAATCACTACGGCTCACCCTAAGGAATTGATTCTGGGCAACAAAGATGAACCAGTCAGAACCAGATCAGCCTTCAGACCCTCTGAAGAGACCTTGCTTAGCCTGAAAGGATTGGTGTCCTTAATTGAACCCAAGTCAATTGATGAAGCTCTTCAGGACAAGGACTGGATTCTTGCTATGGAAGAAGAACTGAATCAATTTTCCAAGAATGATGTTTGGAGCTTAGTAAAGAAACCTCAAAGTGTCCATGTAATTGGAACCAAATGGGTGTTCAGAAACAAGTTGAATGAGAAGGGTGATGTAGTCAGAAACAAGGCAAGGCTAGTTGCTCAAGGCTACAGTCAGCAGGAAGGAATAAACTACACTGAAACATTTGCTCCAGTAGCAAGACTAGAAGCAATCAGACTGCTGATTTCCTTCTCAGTGAATCACAACATAATTCTACATCAGATGGATGTTAAGAGTGCCTTCCTAAATGGATACATATCAGAGGAAGTCTACGTTCATCAACCCCCAGGTTTTGAGGATGAAAAGAACCCAGACCATGTTTTCAAGTTGAAGAAATCTCTGTATGGTCTGAAGCAAGCTCCCAGAGCATGGTATGAGAGACTCAGCTCATTCCTTCTAGAGAATGAGTTTGTAAGGGGTAAAGTAGATACAACTCTCTTTTGCAAAACTTACAAAGATGATATCTTAATTGTGCAAATCTATGTTGATGATATTATATTTGGTTCTGCTAATCAATCTCTATGCAAAGAATTTTCCGAGATGATGCAGGCTGAATTTGAGATGAGTATGATGGGAGAACTCAAGTACTTTCTGGGAATACAAGTTGATCAAACACCAGAAGGAACATATATCCATCAGAGCAAATACACTAAAGAACTTCTGAAGAAGTTCAATATGCTGGAATCTACAGTTGCCAAGACTCCAATGCATCCTACATGCATTCTGGAGAAAGAAGATGCAAGTGGTAAAGTTTGTCAGAAGCTTTATCGTGGTATGATAGGATCACTTCTATACTTAACTGCATCTAGGCCAGATATATTGTTTAGTGTTCATTTATGTGCTCGTTTCCAATCAGATCCAAGGGAAACCCACTTAACTGCTGTTAAGAGGATCCTAAGGTATCTGAAAGGCACCACTAACCTAGGCTTGATGTATAAGAAAACATCAGAGTATAAGCTTTCAGGTTATTGTGATGCTGATTATGCTGGAGATAGAACAGAGAGAAAAAGCACTTCTGGAAATTGTCAATTTCTGGGAAGCAACTTAGTCTCATGGGCAAGCAAGAGGCAATCAACCATTGCACTATCTACTGCAGAGGCAGAATATATCTCAGGAGCAATATGCAGCACTCAGATGCTCTGGATGAAACATCAGCTGGAGGATTATCAAATCCTTGAGGGCAACATTTCAATCTATTGTGATAACACTGCTGCAATCTCACTAAGTAAGAATCCTATCTTACACTCAAGGGCAAAGCACATTGAGTTAAAGTATCATTTTATTAGAGATTATGTTCAAAAGGGTGTACTTCTTCTGAAGTTTGTTGATACTGACCATCAATGGGAAGATATCTTTACAAAGCCCTTAGCAGAGGATAGATTTAATTTCATTCTGAAAAATCTGAATATGGACTTTTGTCCAGCATGAAGATGGATCAAAACCTCTGACTATGATACTTCTCTATCAGAAGATGTCTAGTCCAGAAGGTAACTCCATCAGAGTTTATGTACCCATTGGTGCTCACTCTGAAGCTGAGATAGTAAACGTGTGTCATTTGCTATGATACATCGTTCCTTGTGCCCGTCTGACAGTCTGTCGTAATGAGTGTTGATGTGCTTCCCTCCAACGTGTGCTATTGGTGTTAACTTCTGCTATTGTATCTTTATTTTCTTAACCGTTGATTTTATTTTGCTTTTTGATCAACAACGGTTACCTTTCAAAAACCCACTATACACACACGTTCTCCTACACTTACGGTTTTACTCTCTCTCTCTTCAAATGCAATCCTTATTCCCACGATCTCTCTCTCTCTCTATTCATCCCTTTCCTTTCTACCCAAATCCTCCAACCGACTTCAAGATGGTTAGACCAAACAGAAACGAAACTGCAGAAACAACCAGATTCCCTACTATGGTAGTAGGCCAAGCTACAGGTCAATCGGGTCCTGCAACTCAAGGTCAAGCTCAAGAGAAGATGATTCCAATTGCAGAACGGGGCTGTGCCGTTCACTGCGTGTTTGCTCCTGAAGAAATCCAGGTTCTTGGTGAATGGAGATTCGACCTGGATAATATAGCTTCTAATGGGTATGATCTTCGACCTGAAGTTCGTGTTCAAGGCTGGGAAGAGTACTTCAATAGGCTTCGAGGTCCAATCTATGACAAATTGGTCAAGGAATTCTGGAAGCATGCCCACTGCGATGACACACAAGTGGTTTCTTACATTGCTGGAAGAAGGATAATCATCACTGAGAAGTCTATTGTGGATCTTCTGGGTGCACACACTGGAACTGGGTATAGATTCCAACTGACGGAATCAAAGGTGAAACCCAGAACCAAGGATGAAACCAACAAGGCTCTTTACACAACATACAAACCTGGCAAGAGTGACTACAAAGTGGTGGATCTTCATCCCAAGCTAAGGATCTGGCACAAGATTCTGCTTCACTGCATCAACCAGAGGCCCAAGGGAAGCTCTCCTGATTACATCAACTTCTGCCAGAAGGCGATGCTGTTCTTCATTCAGGATCATAGGAAGATCTGCCTTCCTTTCTTCCTGTTCTCTTACCTGAAAGAGTGTATCAGGAAATCAAGAACGACTACTTCCATCAAGTCTGCTATCAAGTACATCCCTTTTGGGAGACTGCTTTCAGACCTCTTCACTGAGAGCAAATTCATAGAAGATCTGATCAAGGCAGGATGCACAGAGGATCTGTCGACAATTGTTAGTGATGTCTTCACATCCACATCTTTGAAGAAGATGGGATTGATTAAGAAGAAGGTTGCCCCTGCTCATGAAGATACTTCTGATGAAGTAAGACAAAGAAGGGTGCCTCTGAATGATTACCCTCTGTGGTCTCAAGCAGATAATCCAGAAGCTATCCTATGCTACATTGATGATCTGAAGCAACAAGGATACGAGATAGATGAAGATGAGTTTTTCAGAAGACTGCCACCAGCTCCAGAGTTTGACTCTCCTCCCAAGAAGAAAACTCAGAGAAAAATGGTCTTGGAGGAATCCTCTGAAGAGTCATATGCTCCTCAGAAGAAGAAGAAGAAGGCTGACAAGCCTAAGAGGAAGCACGAGGACACCACCAAGCCTGATGATGATGATGGTAATAATGATGATGCTCCCTCTCCTCCAAAGAAGAAAAAGAAGCAAGTGAGGATTATGGAGAAGCCTACCCGTGGGGAACCTGCTGCTCAAGTCATCAGAATGGAGACTTCTGCCAGAGTGACTCGATCTGCCGTGCGATCAAGTAAGTCTGTTGTTAATGAGTCTGATGATGATTTAAATTCTATTGATGCACTCCCTATCTCTTCTCTTCTTAACCGCACTGCCACCCAACTCACTCCAATCCCAGAATCTCAACCAGCAGCCCAAACCACTTCTCCACCAAATTCACCAAGGTCTTCATTTTTCCAACCTTCCTTAGCAGAAGAAGATGCTCGTCAAGAGGCTGAAAGAATTGCAAATGCTAAGTTAGAAGCTGAAAGGCTAGAAGCTGAAGCTGAAGCTGAAGCTATCAGATGTCAAGCTCTTGCACCTGTGCTTTTCACACATGCTGATTCTGATTCCACTGCTCCTCACTCTGCTCAGAATGTTCCATCTACCTCTGCACAGCCAAGTTCTTCCAGACTTGACATCATGGAACAACGTCTCAACTCTCATGAGATTCTGCTGATAGAAATGAATCGAACTCTTAAAGAACTTCTGCGTCGCTCTGACAAGCCTTAATTCTTAGGATTTCTTTAGTCTTTCTTCTTCTTATTTATTTTTTAGTTTCTTGTTTTTCTTGTTTTAAGATATTTGCTTTATATATTTTACTTGTTTAATTCCTTCAGTATTTGTTCATTCTGTGTTTATTATTGCATCTATTATAACATATGATTATTAAACACTTCTTTTTATTCATAATAAACCATTTCAATACATAATACATAAATTTCTACATCTAGAATGGAGGATCCTTCCTCATTCTTCTGCACTCCCGGCGCTGCTCCGATCTCTCCTTCTCCAGGCGATCCAGTGTATACTCTATGTTTCTGAGTTTACTACTCAGATCTTCCCTCTCCAGACTATCTTCAATAGTCTTGAGCCTTCTCTCAGCTGCTTCTTTCTCCTCTAGAAGATTCAGCTCCAGCTGGCAGAGCTCCTGAATCTCCTCCACGAAGCAGAGGAATTCTCTCAAATCCTTTTCCAGCTCTGACCCAAGATCTGCTTCAAGTAGTGTCTTCGTCAGCTCGTGTATCGTTCGTGTACCATCAGGGTGCCGGATGTTAAGGAACATGTCTTCCTCGAAGGCTTTCCTTCTGAGCTCTTCAAGTGCAACCATGCATGAAGCCATATTTTTTTATGGTATTAATCTTGTTGTTAAGTTTACTCCGTTTCTACTCGCTTTATATAAGCATTCCCTTCTCTCCGGAAGTTATTGCTACTGCAGTTTCTCAAGGATAACTCCTTGGTAACTGAAGCTTCTCTTTACTCCCGTGGCCGGTGGTAAACGTTCAACACATGCATTAATTATTTCTTTAATCCACTAAATTCAGTAATTCTTTCTCCATCTTTTCGCACTTAGTCCCTCCATCAGGGGGAGTACCTTGTACTTCAAGCTAAGTTTTTCACACCCCAAGCTTTTTGCTTATGACAAAAAGGGGGAGTACAACTCAAAGTTTTTGATGTATATGCTGATTAGTGTGACTTATTTATTTGGAGAATTTAAGAGTTCCACTGCTATGACCATAGATATGTCACTGGGCAAATACAAGGAATACATTTCACTTCTTCTGAAGTGATTTCATTTGACTCTGATATCCTGTCTGTGACTCTGAATACTTATGTGCTCTGATTATTTTATTTCATCTATGTCATGCGCCTTCACTCTGAACTCTTATATTATTTAGCTCAGAATCTAGACACTACTAACGTTCTCATTAAGTCTTAGATTCAGGGGGGGCTAAGCTCAGAATCAAGTTGTAACTTGGATTCAGAATGAGCAAAATAAACCATTCACATCAGGATAAGTCTAATTCTTTTCTTTATACTCTGAGTGAATTCAGTTTATTGTTTAAGAATTGTTCATCAAAATACTTGGTTTTGTCATCATCAAAAAGGGGGAGATTGTAAGATCAAGTTTTGATCGTGTAGTACAACTCTATGTTTTGATGATTACAAGTTAAAATTTTAGTATGAACAATTATGGTACTCTAACGTGTTTTTCTGAGTGTGCTATTTACAGGCTCTGACCTCAATTTTATCTCACACAAATCAGAAGCACTGTGCTTAAAGAGTGACCCAAGCAACGCTTTCGCATCATCTATGTTCACTCTGAACAGTAGAAAAGCTTCAGAAGATCTGAAGCCATACAAGCTCTGATATGGACTCAGCCACTTGAAGTTCTGAAGATCCAGACGTTCTGACAACCCAGACACTCTGAAGGTTCAGATGTTCTGATGGTGTAGAAGACTCTGAAGATCCAGAAGCTGAAAAGTGGAAACTCTGATGTCCAGAAGCAAGATGGCTCTGAAGACCAAGTACTTCCCTCTGACTTCAGAATCAGAAGGTACAATGGTCAGAGGATCCAAGCTTCCCACTGACTCTGATCAACGAGCTTCACAAGTTCCAACATGAAGCATTCCCCTGATCAGAAGTCTACTAGGTTAAAGGTCAAGTCACTATCCGAAGTACAAAAGCAAATGTACTATCCTGACGACCTACCTAACATTCTCAGCCACAGTAGACGCTGGAATTTCCAGAACTGCCCTCCAACGGTAGCATTCCCATGCAGCGTTCAAACCCTAATCCTTGGAGTATAAATAGAGGCTGAAGATTGAAAGATGATGTTGGAAGAATCTCACACGCGCAAGCTATATTCAAACCTTCTAAGCATTCTTTCATCTGAATTCATTGTGTTTACCATTAGCTTTTCAGAAGCAAATTTCTTGTAAACATTCTTTCTTAAACAGTTGTTTAGTTACCTTTAGGAGATCAAGTTTGATCGGATCCTAGAGAAGACTAAGAGAGTGAATCTTAGTGTGAGCTAAGTCAGTGTATTGTTAGTCACTTGAAGGTTTCAAGTGCAGTTGTAACATTTACCTGATTAGTGGATTGCCTTCATTCTAAGAAGGAAGAAATCACCTTAACGGGTGGACTGGATTAGCTTGAGTGATTCATCAAGTGAACCAGGATAAAATCCTTGTGTGCTTTTCTATCTCTTATCTTAAGCACTTTGTTCTCGAAAAGATTTGATAAAATCTTTAAGGTGGAAGTTTTATTCTGAAAACGTTATTCAAACCCCCCCTTTCTACCGTTTTTCAGACCTTCAAACTAGTGTAGTGATTTGGTGAAGCTTTGTTTAATTATGTGTTTTAATATGCTTCACAAGTTTTGATAGATATATTGAGTGTGTTCAAAACTTTGGTGGCAATGAAATGCTGGGATTGAAATATAGGAGCGTGACTTATGGTTTTTGCATGAAACTGAACTAAATCTTGGATCTTGTGAAAATTTTGTTGAAAAAATGTATTTGAGAGTTGTAACAGGTCCAAATTATGGTTTATCATGCATATGGATGGTTGGTGTGTATGGCTTGAGTGTTTTTCAAAATTTGGGGTTGGTGGTTGTGAGTTTCGGATGAAAAACTAGTCTCTCCTAGCCATTTTCTGCATAAACTGTGAAAACGTGCTTCCAAATGATTATGAACCATCTCATGTATGAATCAATGTTATTTCTCAAGTTTAAGAATAGTTTTGTAGTGAACCCTTTGATGATGTGATGAAATTTCAAAAATGAAGGTCAATTTGCTCTTGTATGGATTATAGAGTGTCATGAGAAGATAAGCTTCAATTGTGTGTTCTAAGGCTCTCCACAAGTTTTAAATGATATGAATGAGTGATTATGAGGCCTAGAATGCAAGAAATTTGAGAAATGAAAAATATAAGGTGTTTAGTTGAGAAATCATGAAATTTGACTCTTAATGGAACCTAGAATGACTTTTGTGCTAAATGTGCTTCAATTGCTAATTTTTAGGTATGTACAAGTTTCATAGGGTATTTGAATGTGTTTGGACCAAGCGGCGTGTGGTAGAAGTGAATACATAAAAATATGGCCTATTGAGTTTCAAAAAAAGCATAAAAACTTGTCTTTGAAGCCTTGCATTGTGAATCTATGATAAACTATGCTTGATTTCTGAATTTTAAGGCATGAACATGTTTGTAATGATTTATGAATGTGTGTAAATCAATTGGCGTGACCGGAAAGTGTAAAACTCAAAATTGGACCTATCCAGTTGTGGTTTTTGAGTCTTTCTGAGCTTTTACACTATACAGGACGCCCAGCGCCCATCTGATAGCGCTCAGCGGCCTCAAACTCTGATGTTGACCGCTCAACGCTATGCAGAGGCCGCTCAGCGTCACCCCCTTCTCAGCAATATACTCTTTTATTCAAATGAGCGTAACTTCTTCATTTCTTATCGAATTTGAGCAAATGACCACTCTCTGGAAAGCTCTTGAAGTCTATTTTCATATGGACTAGGATTTGAATTGTTTTAATGCTATGATCGAATCATTTATCCCTTGTACTCTAACATGTTTTTCAAGTGACTGTAAGGCAAATTAACAGGATAATCATACAGTTTGGCCTGAGGACAGTCCAATTCCCATGGAAGGGGAGAGAGATCAAGGATTTTAGTAGAGAGCTTGGATTCAAATCATTAACATCACAAGGGAGTCCACTTCACCTTTTTTTTAGCTTCTTTTTAATAGGATAGTTTTATACATAGCACATGTGTCCTGGATTACATGTTTCTCTGACTTTTTCAATACTAGCATGACTATTGTGAGAATTGCTTGATATATGCTATAAAAACTGAATGATTCCATGACTGAAATTTTGTTGCACTCATTGACGCCATGACTTGATATGATTGCATGATTCACTTGGAATTCTTGAAGCATAACATGAAAATTACTTGAAAATCAGGGTTATTTGAAACTTTTTAGCCTGTGAGGGAGTGTTCCTATACAGTGTGAGTTGAGAGAGCATCACTTCTTTGCATGGTTGATTTTGTTTGAGTCTCTGATATCATTGACTGCATGGAATTGATAGGAAAGGATCAAGGCATATTTTGTTATGTATATATAGCTACTTAGCTAAATAGCCTTCCTATTTCAACAGAAGTCCATTTGTTACCCCTTTGAGCCTGAAAGTTGAATGTTTTGTGTATTGTTCTTCACTATAACCCTAAGCCTAAAAGATAAACAACGACTTTCCTAAGCTCGATAGGCTAAGAGAGAATTCACTAGTGTGAGTTGTATGCAAGTTGGGGGGAGAAGGATTCTGTGCTAAAGTTTCTATGTCATTTGAATTTAATCTCTTTATAAATATTGTCAAATGTGTATATCCTTCAAAATCAAAAAGGAAAAAAAAAAAGAAAAAAAAAAGGAAAAAAAGAGAATAAAGAAGAGATTGATGACAGAAAAGGGTTAAGTTCAATTGAAAATGCTAAATGAGAGTTGGTTTAAAACAAGTTGAGTGGAGTGAATATCAGGAAAGTAAAGTGTGATTGCTCTCTTGCCTTGTTGAGTTTCTTTGCATATCCTGAAAAATCAAACTCTTTGAAGCCTAGCCTCATTACAACCCTATAAAGACCTTAGTGATCCTTGATTGAACATGTAGCTTTGATGATTGTGGAGACAGGTAACAATCTTGACTTCTGTGATTTAGTGATGCATATGAGTGAAACACTGACCTAGCCTGAATTGCATGTTATATTTTGGCTTGATAGAGTGGTTCCCTGATCAAGTGCAATTGATTGTATTTCTATTGAGTTTCAGGTTGAATAAGTAGTTGTATTAATGTTATGCATTCTCTTGTGGGCATCATATTTCTGTTTTGGATCATTGATTCAATCTTTGTGAGATCATGCAAATTGAGCTTTGTAAAAGTTTCAGTTATGCTTGTTTGATTGAAGTCTTTACCTTTTGTTTGAGGACAAACAAAGTGCTAAGTTGAGGGGAGTTGATAAGTGTCATTTTTACGTATATTTGAATATCATTTTAGGCACTTATTTGACTTGTGTGCTTCAATTTATATCATTTTAATCCTAAATTTATTTAGTTTAGTTATTATTTAGGTTTATGATAGGTTTTATTATGATTTTAATTCTAATCCCAACTTTTTGATGCAGAAAGTTAAAAGCGGTCTGAGCAAAATTGGAATCCCACATTCGTTAACCATCGGATCGAGCTAAAACTTGGATATGTGGTTTATAACACATGGGACTTCAACTTGAACGGTTGGATCGGGAAAAGATGCATGTTTTGGCAAGAAAAATGGAGTTTGAAGATGTGCTGGGCGCTCAGCGGGTTGCAGAGGCTGCCCAGCGCCCATGGCGGTTCCAGAAACCCAACCTCGAAGGAATCTAGCTGCCCAGCGCCCAAAACAGGCCGCTCAGCGCCCTGTACACTATAAAAATGTCATTTTCAGATTTTTGATAGAGAACTTGATCAGAACTTCGACCCAACTCAGAGAAACACTGAAGGTATGAAAAACGGTAGAAAGGGGGGGGGTTTGAATAACGTTTTCAGTACAAAACTACCACCTTAAAGATTTATACAAATCTTTCGAGAACTTAAGTGCTAAAGATAAGAGATAGAAAAGCACACAAGGATTTTATCCTGGTTCACTTGATAAATCACTCAAGCTACTCCAGTCCACCCGTTAAGGTGATTTCTTCCTTCTTAGAATGAAGGCAATCCACTAATCAGGTAAGAGTTACAACTGCACTTGAAACCTACAAGTGACTAACAATTACACTGACTTAGCTCACACTAAGATTCACTCTCTTAGTCTTCTCTAGGATCCGATCAACCTTGATCTCCTAAAGGAACTAAACAAACTGTTTATCAAGGAAATGTTTACAAGAGATTTGCTTCTAAAAAGCTGATAGTAAACACAATGAATTTCAGATGAAAGAAAGCTTAGAATATTTTGAATATGTCTTGCGCGTGTGTATTGCTTCTTCTTAGTTTCTTAGCCGCTTCTTTCAATCTTCAGCCTCTATATATACTCCAAGGATTAGGGTTGAGCGTTGCATGGGAAATGCTACCGTTGGAGGGCAGTTCTGGAAAATCCAGCTTCTGCTGTGGCTGAGAACGTTAGGTAGGTCGTCAGGAAGGTACACTTGCTTTTGTACTTGGATAGCGACTTGACCTTTTAACCTAGGAGACTTCTGATCAGGGGAATGCTTCATATTGGAACTTGTGAGGCCGGCTGATCAGAGTCAGAGGGAAAGCACAGATCCTCTGACCATTGTATCTTCTGATTCTGAACTCAGAGGGAAGAACATGGCCTTCAGAGTTTCTTGCTTCTGGACTTCAGAGTTTCCACTATTCAGCTTCTGGATCTTCAGAGTCTTCTACACCATCAGAACATCTGAACCTTCAGTGTTTCTTGGCTATCAGAACTTCTGGATCTTCAGAGCTTCTAGCGACTGAGTCCACATCAGAGTTTGTATAGCTCCAGAACTTCTGAAGCTTTTCCACTGTTCATACTGAACATGGTGAATGCGAAAGCGTTGCTTGGGTTACCCTTTATACACAGTGCTTCTGATTTGTGTGAGATTGAGTTGAGGTCAGAGCCTGTAAATAGCACACTCAGAAAAACACGTTAGAGTACCACAATTGTTCATATCAAAAGGTTAACTTGTAATCATCAAAACATAGAGTTGTACTACTAGATCAAAACTTGATCTTACAATCTCCCCCTTTTTGATGATGACAAAACTAAGATTTTTGATGAACAATTCTTAAACATTAAACTGAATTCACTCAGAGTTTAGAGATATAGAGTAAGACTTATCCTGATGTGAATAGTTTTTGAATAGTTTATCTTGCTCATTCTGAATTCAAGTCACTGCTTGATTCTGAGCTTAGCTCCCCCTGAATCTAATACTTGATGAAAACGTTAGTAAAGTCTAGATTCTGAGCTAAAACATATAAGAGTTCAGAGTGAAAAGCTTATGACATAGATGAAAAACGAATAATCAGAGCGCATAAGTGATCAGAGTCATGACAAGGTATCAGAGTCTTGGGTATCAGAGTCAACTTAGAATCACTTCAGAAGAAGTGAAATGTATTCCTTGTATTTGCCCAGTGACACATCTATGGTCATGAAGGTGGAACTCTTAAAATCTCCAAAATAAAAATAAGTCACACTAACACATCTTACACATCAAAAACTGGGTGTACTCCCCCTTTTTGTCATAAGCAAAAAGCTTGGGGTGTGAAAAACTTAGCTTGAAGTACAAGGTACTCCCCCTTAGAGAAGGTCTAAGTTTAAAGAAAATGAAGACGATGTAAGAATCAGAGTGAGGCGATAATAAATAGAAGAGTTAATGCAAGGGATGAACGTTTACCACCGGTCAAGTGAGTAAATAGAAGGGTCAGTTACCAAGAACTTAACCTCGAGAAACTGTAGGAGCATTAACTTTCAGAGAGAAAGTGAAGCCTATAAAAAAACGTTGGAGAGAAAGGTAAGCTTCACACCTCGAATAATTTTCAGGAAGAAAAAGAATGGCATCATACAGAATGGCATTAGAAGAGCTCAGAAGGAAGGCGTTTGAGGAAGATATGTTCCTCAATATTAGACATCCCGATGGTACAAAGACCGTACAAGAGCTGACGAAGACACTGCTGGAAGAAGATCTTGGTCCAGAGATGGAGAAAGATCTGAAGGAGTTCCTCTGCTTCGTGGAAGAGATTCAGGAGCTTTGCCGGCGGGAGCTGAATCTGCTGGAAGAGAAGGAGACTGTGGAAAAGAGACTTAAGACGACAGAAGATAGTCTAGAGAGAGATGAGCTGAGCATCAGACTCGGCAACATAGAGTATACACTGGATCGTCTGGAGAAGGAAAGAGTGGAGCAGCGCCAAGAATGCAGAAGAATGAGGAAGGATCCTCCATTCTAGATATAGGGAATAATGTATGATGGAAAGAATTATGATGTAAACATAGAACAATTATGAATAAAACAGGTTTTGCAAACATATGTGACACAAATATATATAGATAGATGCATATAGAATCACAAACGAACAAATGAAAGTAAGTAAATAAATAAAAAGAAACAGAGTTTAACAAAAAGGAAAACAAAGTAAACGAAAGAATAAAAAGAAGAGATCCTAAGACTAAGGTTTGTCAGTGCGGCGCAGAAGTTCCATCATCATTTGCTTCATCTCAATCAGCATGGATTCATGAGTGTCAAGACGGTGTTCCATGATGTCGAGTCTGGATGAGCTTGTCTGAGTAGAGCTGGAAGGAACGTTCTGAGCAGCTTGAGGTTCTGGAATGGAAGCAGAAGCAGCAGGAGTAAACATAACTGGTGCAAGTCGCTCTGCCTCAGCCTCAGCTTCAAGACGCTCTGCCTCAAGTCTGGCTTGTTCAGCCTTAGCTGCTGCTTGACGTGCAGCTTCTTCTTCTTGTTCTTTCTTTCTCTTGGCTTCTTCAATGGCTTCAAGAAGCTTGTTTCTCTGTTCTAGTTCGTGAAGAGCCACCCTCCTAGCAAGCCTTTGCTTTGCAGCCTCAATGCTCTGACTTCCCTCTGCATGCAGGAGCTGCAGCATAACGGGAAACTGAGCCACCAGCCAAGTGCTCAAATTGTTCCACTCATCAGCCACATGTTCAGCATTCTCACTGAGGTCAGTCTGACCGTGCACATTGCGGAGCCTCAAGGAGGCTTCATGATTGAAGATATTGATGCACTCAGAGAGAGATGTGGGTTGAAGGTGAGTATAGGGAATTATGGAGAGGTTGGTCTCAGGAGAGGCTGGGTGATTGCTGCTATGAGCTTCAGAGGCCCCTTGTGGAGAACCAATGTTAATTATGGGAGCATTGGGTTCAGAGGTTCCACGGTGAGGGTCTGAAGTTTCAACCAGAGGGTGAGGTGATCTAACCGAGGATTGGTTAGATACTGATTGTTCGGGTTCAGGGTCTGGTTGAATTGGCTCTTGTTGGTCAGGGACAGGGTGGCTTGTTGAACTAGGGGATCTGCCTCTTGGATAGGATGGGCCAAGATAGGTTCATCTGGGTCAACTAGACGTTCAGGTCTAGGGCCAGGATATTGCCTAGGGCTTGGACATGTAAGGTAATATTCTTCCAAGGCAGATACCTTCTCTTTCCTAACCTCCATGAATTTTCTAATTGATTCAGAGGTATTGGAGGGAGGAGAGTCAATCACATTGATGGGGAAGGATACAGGTGTGAAGGCTGATGAAGAGTCTGTATCCGTGGTTCTGACAGCAGGACGTGCTGATGCTCTGGGGCAGAGTGATCAGACGTTCTGGGTTGTGGTTCTGTTGGTTTGGTTCTGGTTGGTTTTGGATGAGTGGTTCAGAAAGAGATGGGTCATATGGAATGGTAAGGAGAGAGGTTGGATCTTCTGACCTAGAGGGTTGGTTCTGAAGCAAATTCCAGAGAGGTGCTTCAGTAGGAGAAGGTTGAAAGAAGGAAGATCTTGGGGAATGTGGTGGAGTGGTGGTTTGTGCGGCTGGTTGGGTTTCAGGAATAGGAGTGAGGGGGTTTGAAGAGTGTTGGAGTAAGGCAGAAATTGGGAGTGCATCAAATAAATTCAAATCATCATCAGAGGCAAGTGCAGGCTTACTTGTATGTGCTGATGATCGAGTCACTCTGGCAGGAGGTTCAGTCCTTCTGACCTCTGCAGCAGCTGGTTCCACCCGAGTAGGCTTCACCACAATTCTGACTTTCTTCTGCTTCTTCTTTGGAGGACCATCCTCACTATCATCACCATCATCAGCAGCAGGCTTGCTCTTCGGTTTCTTGACCAGAGGGACATCAGATTCCTCTGAGGATTCTTCCAGAACCATATTCCTCTTGGTTTTCTTCTTTGGAGGAGAAGAATACTCTGGAGCTGGTGGAAGTCTGCTGACAAAATCATCAAGGTCAATCTCGAATCCTTGAGCCCTGAGGTCTTCAACATAGCATCTGATGGCGTCAGGATGGTCTGCTTGAGTCCACAGAGGGTAGTCATTCAGAGGCATTCTTCTTCCTCTGATCTCAGAAGATGTGTCCTCATGAGCAGGAGCAATCTTCTTCTGGACCAAACCCATCTTCTTCAGAGAGTTGGCAGTGAAGACATCGCTGACAATTGTGCTCAAGTCCTCTGTGCAACCAGCATCGATCAAATCTTGCACCAAGTTGCTTTCAATGAGAAAGTCTGAGAGCAGCCTCCCAAAAGGGATATATTTGATTGCAGACTTGATGGAGGCGGTGGTGCGAGACTTCCGGATGCATTCCTTCAAATAGGAGAACAGGAAGTAGGGAAGGCAGATCTTCTCCTTGTCTTGAATGAAGAACAGCATCGCCTTCTGGTTGAAGTTGATGTAGTCTGGAGAACTGCCCTTTGGTCGTTGATTGATGCAGTTGAGCAGGATCTTGTGCCAGATTCTCAGTTTGGGGTGAAGGTCCATCACCTTGTAGCTCGTTTGCCCGGTTTGAAGGTGGTGTACAGGGCCTTGTTGACTATGTCCTTGGTTCTGGGTTTCAGCTTCGATTCCGTCAGTGAGAACCGATACCCATGAGCAGTTTCTGCACCTAGCAGATTCACGAATGACTTCTCCGTGATGATGATCTTCCTACCCAGTATGTAAGAAACCACCTGAGTGTCATCACAGTCGGCGTGCTTCCAGAATTCCTTTACCAGCTTCTCATACACCGGTCCTCGAAGTCGATTAAAGTAGTTTCCCCAACCTTGAGCTTGGACTTCAGGACGAAGATCAAACCCATTTGCAGCCAAGTTGTCGAGGTTGAATCTCCATTCTGCCAGGACTTGGAGTTCCTCAGGAGGAAATACACAGTGAACGGCACAGCCCCGTTCTGTAATAGGAACAATCTCCTCTTGAGCTTGAGCTTGTTCTTGTGCTGGGTTCTCAGAGCCCTGTTGACCCGTTGCCAAACCGACTACCATGTGAGGGAACTGAGGTGCATCTGCAGTAGATCTTCTGGTTTGTCTCACCATTTTGAAGAGGTTGAAGGTTTGAGGTAGAAGATGAAGTTTGAAGGATGAGGAGAGATCGAGAGAGAAATCAAGAAGGAGGCGGTTTTGAAAAGCAGAGAGTGCGAGAGTGAAAACCGGAAGTGAGAGAGAACGTGTGTGTATAGTGGGTTTTATCAAATAACCGTTGTTGATTCAAAAAGCACTTTAAGATCAACGGTTGAAAATTAAAGATAGATAGTAACAGTAAAATACACAATCACACACAGGAGATAAGCATATCTACACGCAATCATAACAGACTGTCACACGGGCACAAGGAACTATGCATCAGAAATTCTGACGCACGTGTTGTTGTCTCAGCTTCAGAGTCAGTACCAGTGGGCACACATACTCTGATTGAGTTACCTTCTGAACTAGACATCTTCTGATCAAGAAGTATCATAGTCAGAGGTTCTGATCCATCTTCACTCTGGACAAAAGTCCATGTTTAGATTTTTCAGAATAAAATTAAATCTATCTTCAGCTAAGGGCTTTGTAAAGATATCTGCCCATTGATGGTCAGTATCAACAAACTTCAGAAGAAGTACGCCCTTCTGTACATAATCTCTAATAAAATGATACTTTACCTCAATGTGCTTTGCCCTTGAATGTAAGATAGGATTCTTACTTAATGAGATTGCAGCAGTGTTATCACAATAAATTGGGATATTGCTCTCAAGGATCTGATAATCCTCCAGCTGATGTTTCATCCAGAGCATCTGAGTGCTGCATATTGCTGCTGAGATATATTCTGCCTCTGCAGTTGATAGTGCAATGGTTGATTGCCTCTTGCTTGCCCATGAGACAAGATTGCTTCCCAGAAATTGACAATTTCCAGAAGTACTTTTTCTCTCTGTTCTATCTCCAGCATAATCAGCATCACAATAACCTGAAAGCTTATACTCTGATGTTTTCTTATACATCAAGCCAAGGTTAGTGGTGCCTTTCAGATACCTTAGGATCCTCTTAACAGCAGTTAAGTGGGTTTCCCTTGGATCTGATTGGAAACGAGCACATAAATGAACACTAAATAATATGTCTGGCCTAGATGCAGTTAAGTATAGAAGTGAACCTATCTTGCCACGATAGAGCTTCTGACATACTTTACCACTTATATCTTCTTTTTCCAGAATGCATGTTGGATGCATTGGAGTCTTGGCCACTGTAGATTCCAGCATATTGAACTTCTTCAGAAATTCTTTAGTGTACTTGCTCTGATGGATATATGTTCCTTCTGGTGTTTGATCAACTTGTATTCCCAGAAAGTACTTTAATTCTCCCATCATACTCATCTCAAATTCAGCCTGCATCATCTCAGAAAATTCTTTGCATAGAGATTGATTAGCAGAACCAAATATAATATCATCAACATAAATTTGCACAATTAAGATATCATCTTTATAAGTCTTGCAAAAGAGAGTTGTATCTACTTTACCCCTTACAAACTCATTCTCCAGAAGGAATGAGCTAAGTCTCTCATACCATGCTCTGGGAGCTTGCTTCAGACCGTAGAGTGATTTCTTCAATTTGAACACATGGTCTGGTTTCTTTTCATCTTCAAAACTTGGGGGTTGATGAACATAGACTTCCTCTGAGATATAACCATTTAGGAAGGCACTCTTTACGTCCATCTGATGTAGAATTATGTTGTGATTTACTGAGAAAGAAATCAATAGTCTGATTGCTTCCAGTCTTGCTACTGGAGCAAATGTTTCAGTGTAGTCTATTCCTTCCTGCTGGCTGTAGCCTTGAGCAACTAGCCTTGCCTTGTTTCTGACTACATCTCCTTTCTCATTTAGCTTGTTTCTGAATACCCATTTCGTTCCAATAACATGAACATTCTCAGGCTTCTTCACTAGGCTCCAAACATCGTTCTTGGAAAATTGATTCAGTTCTTCTTCCATGGCCAGAATCCAATCCTTGTCCTGAAGAGCTTCATCTATGGACTTGGGTTCAATTAAGGACACCAATCCTTTCAGACTCATCAAGGTCTCTTCAGAGGGTCTGAAGGCAGATCTGGTTCTGACTGGTTCATCTTTGTTGCCCAGAATCAATTCCTTAGGATGAGCTGCAGTGATTCTGCTCTTCTTCAGAGTTTGTGAGTTAGAGGGACCAGCTTCTTCCTCTGGTTCATCTTCCTCTGGCTCAACTTCCTCTGGAGCTTTGCCTTTGTCAGAAACATTAATGCTTAAATCTGCAAACTTTTCAACTAGCTTTGACTGGTCAGAGTCAAGCTTATCATCAAATCTAACATGAATAGATTCTTCAATAGTCTTAGCATCAGTATTATAAAATCTAAAACCTTTAGATCTATCAGAATAACCAAGTAATAGACACTTAGAAGACTTAGCATCAAATTTATGCAATCTATCCTTAGTATTGAGAACATAACAAACACAGCCAAAAGGATGAAAGTAAGAAATGTTGGGTTTTATGTTCTTCCACAATTCATAAGGAGTCTTATTCAGAATTGGTCTCACAGAGATTCTGTTCTGAATGTAACATGCTGTATTTACTGCCTCTGCCCAAAAGTGCTTAGCCATGCCAGTTTCTTGGAGCATGGTTCTAGCCATCTCCTGAAGAGTTCTGTTCTTCCTTTCAACAACACCATTTTGTTGAGGAGTTCTGGGACAAGAGAAATCATGTGCAATTCCATAGGAATCAAACAGACTCTCAAACTTGTCATTCTCAAACTCTCCACCATGGTCACTTCTGACACGCACAATCCTACAAGCCTTCTCGTTTTGCACTTGAGCAATGAAGGTAGAGAACACAGCATGAGACTCATCCTTGCGGGTTAGAAACTTTACCCATGTCCAGCGGCTATAGTCATCAACGATAACCATCCCATATCTCTTGCCACCTATAGACTCAGTTTTCACTGGTCCAAACAGGTCGATATGCAGAAGTTCTAACGGCCTTGAGGTTGAGACAACATTCTTTGCCTTGAAAGGGACTTTTGTGAATTTGCCTTTCTGACATGCTTCACAAAGAGCGTCTGAAGCGAACTTCAGATTGGGTAAGCCCCTGACAAGGTTTAGCTTGCTCAGCTGAGAAATCTTTCTCATACTGGCATGCCCTAACCGTCTATGCCATACCCACTGCTCTTCATTAACAGACAGAAGGCACTTCACATTCTGAGCCTCCAACTCAGATAATCTGATCTTATAAATGTTGTTCTTCCTCTTGCTGTTAAACAGAACAGAGCCATCGATCTGACTTACAGCCCGGCAGGACTTTTGATTGAATATAACATCATAACCCTTGTCAGCTAATTGACTTATAGACAATAAGTTATGTGTTAAGCCGTCTACCAATAAAACATTATCAATGCATGGACTACTATTTACACAAATAGTACCAGTACCAATAATTTTACCCTTTTCATTTCCTCCGAAGCCAACTTCGCCTCCAGGCTTAAGTTTCAGCTCTCGGAACATACGCTTTTCTCCCGTCATGTGACGCGAGCATCCACTGTCCAGATACCATGATTGGTGTTTCAGTGGAGCTATCAAGGATATCTGCAACATAGATAATCTTGTCCTTAGGTACCCACTTTCTGGGTCCTCTTTTGTTAGTTACCCCAGAGGTTCTGATCACCTTGGGTGTCTCAACATAATATTTTAAAGGAATATTTGCATGATATTTAGTCATAGAGAAAGATCCCTTTTTAAGAGGGTTTTTAGCAACTTTAGCAGGTACAGGATCAGGCAATATGGTACCAGAGGGAACAAAGCATTCATATAAAGATTTAGCTTTAGACACAGAAGGCTCATTTCTAATTGGTTTAGAATAGCCAATGCCATGCATTCCATTTCTGCTTACGCCATAGATCATTGAAGCCATTAAGCTTCTATCTACGCTTTTAGCTAGGAATCTTTGAAAAGACTTTTCATAGTTAGATTCATTTCTACAATCAGAGGCATCACATGCAACAATTTCTTCTAACTTAGCAATCTGGTTCTTAAGCACAGAGTTAGAATTTACCAAAGCATGATTTTCATTTTTCAAATCAGAAATAATTTTCTCATGTTCAGAAGGAGTCTTGGAAACAGTAGATAAGTTCTTTTTCAACTTTTTATGCTTAGACAATAAAGAGTTATACTTATCCATGATATCAGACAAAGCATGTTTCAGTTCAGAGGTAGAGAAAGAAGCAAATACCTCATTTTCATCGTCTGAGTTAGGATCTCCTTCTGATTCTGAGTCAGAGTCAACAGCTTCCTTTGACTCTGCTTCCTTGTCTTTGACAATTGCCATGAGTCCTTGGACTTCACCATCAGAGTCAACATCCTCTGACTCTGATTCGTCAAATGTCACCATCAGACTCTTCTTGGTCTTGAAGTGCTTCTTTTGCTTTTTGTCCTTCTTCAATTTTGGACAGCCACTTTTGTAGTGCCCTGATTCTTTGCACTCAAAGCAAGTGACTTCCTTGATTGATGACTTCTTCTGACCTGAGGATTCAGACTTTCCTCTTGCCTTTCCAGAGCCTTTGAACTTGCTCTGCCTGTGCTTCCAGATGCGGTTGAGTCTCTTGGAGATCAGAGTCAGCTCATCTTCATCAGAATCTTCTGATGCTTCTTCAGATTCTTCTTCTTCAGCTTGAAGAGCCTTTGACTTCTCAACCTTAGCCTTTTCAGATTTGGATTTCAAGGCTATGGACTTTTTCCTCAGATCTTGCATCTCTGAGCGCTTCAGCTCATGGCATTTCAAAATGCTGATGAGTTCTTCTAAACTCATATTCTCAACGTCTCTCGTGAGCTCTATTGAAGTCACCAAAGGCATCCAACTTTCAGGAAGACACCTGATGACCCTTATGACATGATCTTTTGTTGTGTAGCTCTTGTTGAGAGGACGTATGCCAGCTACAAGCAGTTGAAATCTGGAGAACATTTCTTCAATGGACTCATTTGGCTCCATGATGAAGGATTCATACTTTTGGATCAAAGACAATGCCTTTGATTCTTTGACTTTCTTGTTTCCTTCATGAGACATCTTCAGAGAATCAAAAATGCTTTTAGCAAACTCACGATCTGTAATCTTCTGGTACTCCTCATAGGAGATAGCACTTAGAAGAATTGCTCTTGCTTTGTGATGTTGTGAGTACAGCTTCTTTTGATCTGCAGTCATCTCTGACCTTGGGATCTTTTTGCCATCTGCATCAACTGGACGCTCATAGCCATCCACAATAATATCCCAGAGATCTGCATCGAAACCCAGAAAGAAACTTTCCAGTCTATCTTTCCAATATTCGAACCTTTGACCATCGAACATAGGAGGCTTTGCGTTGTAACCATCTCTTTGAGTTTCACTGGTGGTGGCAGCCATTGTTTTTCACACCGGCCCGGATCACTGAACACTGTTAGGTGTGGTAATCAGAACTTGCGCTCTGATACCAATTGAAGGTATGAAAAACGGTAGAAAGGGGGGGGGTTTGAATAACGTTTTCAGTACAAAACTACCACCTTAAAGATTTATACAAATCTTTCGAGAACTTAAGTGCTAAAGATAAGAGATAGAAAAGCACACAAGGATTTTATCCTGGTTCACTTGATAAATCACTCAAGCTACTCCAGTCCACCCGTTAAGGTGATTTCTTCCTTCTTAGAATGAAGGCAATCCACTAATCAGGTAAGAGTTACAACTGCACTTGAAACCTACAAGTGACTAACAATTACACTGACTTAGCTCACACTAAGATTCACTCTCTTAGTCTTCTCTAGGATCCGATCAACCTTGATCTCCTAAAGGAACTAAACAAACTGTTTATCAAGGAAATGTTTACAAGAGATTTGCTTCTAAAAAGCTGATAGTAAACACAATGAATTTCAGATGAAAGAAAGCTTAGAATATTTTGAATATGTCTTGCGCGTGTGTATTGCTTCTTCTTAGTTTCTTAGCCGCTTCTTTCAATCTTCAGCCTCTATATATACTCCAAGGATTAGGGTTGAGCGTTGCATGGGAAATGCTACCGTTGGAGGGCAGTTCTGGAAAATCCAGCTTCTGCTGTGGCTGAGAACGTTAGGTAGGTCGTCAGGAAGGCACACTTGCTTTTGTACTTGGATAGCGACTTGACCTTTTAACCTAGGAGACTTCTGATCAGGGGAATGCTTCATATTGGAACTTGTGAGGCCGGTTGATCAGAGTCAGAGGGAAAGCACAGATCCTCTGACCATTGTATCTTCTGATTCTGAACTCAGAGGGAAGAACATGGCCTTCAGAGTTTCTTGCTTCTGGACTTCAGAGTTTCCACTATTCAGCTTCTGGATCTTCAGAGTCTTCTACACCATCAGAACATCTGAACCTTCAGTGTTTCTTGGCTATCAGAACTTCTGGATCTTCAGAGCTTCTAGCGACTGAGTCCACATCAGAGTTTGTATAGCTCCAGAACTTCTGAAGCTTTTCCACTGTTCATACTGAACATGGTGAATGCGAAAGCGTTGCTTGGGTTACCCTTTATACACAGTGCTTCTGATTTGTGTGAGATTGAGTTGAGGTCAGAGCCTGTAAATAGCACACTCAGAAAAACACGTTAGAGTACCACAATTGTTCATATCAAAAGGTTAACTTGTAATCATCAAAACATAGAGTTGTACTACTAGATCAAAACTTGATCTTACAAACACTAGATAAACAAAGGGAAAGGCTTAGGAGGCTAGAGAAGAAGCTCCGGAGGTCGGATTCGGTGGCGAGACATCGCGGCGGTTTCGTTTCTTCTTGTTCTTCTTCTCTACTTGTAAAGCTATCCATGAAAATGGATAGCTAATATCTCTTTTGTTGGGATTTGATGTAGTTGTATGATACTTATGCTCTCTATGTGATTCTCTTCAATATAAAGCATGTTTCTAGTTGTTGCTTTAGTAGTTTTCTCTTGATCTTCATGTTATATCTTAGATTGATCACCTATGGTATTTTGTTTGATTCGACTTGTGAGCGAAAGATACAACGTTTGAGTCCGAACTGGAGTTAATCACCTAATAATCCTAATTGCTAGACATAGAGTTAGGTTTGTTAGTCACTAAACACCCAAACTTCATGATATCTTTCTTTCTTAATCATGTGAAACATCAATGTTTAGGATTAGAGAGTTATTGATATCCACTCATGCGAGACATCGATGACGTAGGATTGAATTGGTGTAGATGAATCATATGCTTGAACATGTTATGTATTTGAATCACTAGAATGCAAAAAGGTCAAACAATAAAGTCTAATCCCAAAAATTCCTCATACTTGTTGTTTCTCCGTTAGTTTATTTGCTTTTCATTTATTTTCATGCTCTTAAACAATCATCTTTGTAAACCATCATTTAAGTGTGTTAACTATTGAATGACATAAGTATTACACCTCTCTATGGATACGACAAAACCCTTTACTATACTACAATTGAGTCTTGAGAGATTCAAACGTAGAGTGGTAAAAAATCTTTCAACACCTGCATAGTCTAAATCACTGAAGACTGTGAGTGTAGAAGAAGAAGTTGTATGGTAAAAAAGACTACAACCCGGATTACTTTGGATGTATCTAAGGACAGGATATGATGCAGCTTCATGATCATCAGTAGGAGCAGAAAGAAACTAACTTAGTTGATTGATGGAAAATGAAATATCTGGACGCGTGGTAGTAAGGTAGAGAAGTCTTCCGATCGCGCCTATAAGAACTAATATTTGAGAGTGGAACCCCTGAATTAGCACTAAGCTTCTAAGAGCTGTCCATGGGGTTGAAGTTGGTTTGCCACCAAGTAAACCAGAATTTGAGAGCAACTCTAAGGCATATTTGCGCCAGTTCAAAAGAATTCCTACTTGAGATCGTGCAATTTCGAGGCCAAGGAAAAGTTTTGCGTCACCAATGTCCTTGATACGAAACTGAGCATGCAAGGACTCTTTGACAATCAATATCTCACTCATGTCATTGCCAGCCAGTAAGACATCATCCACATAAAGGAGTAAGACAGTAAAAGATCTTGTTGTTATTTTCTTAGTGTATAGGGTATGATTTGTAGAACTCTGAGAGAAACCAAGAGCTTGTAGAGACTTACACATGGTAGTGTACCACTGCCTACTAGCTTGTTTAAGACCATATAGGGATTTCTGAAGAAGACAGACTTGATTTGGCTTGGAGGAGTGAAGACCTTGAGGCAGAGACATATAGATCTCTTCATCCAAGCTACCATGAAGAAATGCATTGTCCACATTGAGTTGGTGGAGAAACCAATTGTTGGTTGAGGTCAAGGTAAGCAAAACCCGAAGAGTTGTCAACTTAGCCACTGGGAAAAGGTATCAAGATAGTCTCTCCGAATTGTAACTTGTGTGTAGCCCTTCACAACCACTTGTGCCTTTTATCTGTCGATGATGCCATCTTTCTTATGCTTGATCTTGTAGACCCACTTACACCCAATAGGTGTCTTGTCAGAAGGCTTATCTACCAAGATCCATGTGTTGTTCATATCTAAAGCCTCTAACTTCTGGCATTGGCCTTGCGCCAACAATCATGTTGAACTGCCTCTGAGTATCTAGTTGGCTCAGCAGTAGTAGTGATATTCATGATAAAAGAGGTACCCTTGCTTGAAGAGAGTGTTGGCACAGCAGTAGAGGCCACAAGAGTACAATGGTAATCCTGCAAATAAGAGGGTGGCCTCCTAAATCTATTAGAAATCCTTTGGGTATTATCCTGTGTGGAATTGGTAGATGGCCCAAGTGAAGTAGGATGTGCAGTAGGTTCATGAGGGTCAACTTGAGTGTGATCAAAAGGTTCATCAGTCATGACAGTAGGCTGTGGTAAGTCACATGGCACAAGGGTACTGTCCAGACTAGGTAAAGCTTGGTAGGGAAAGATGTTTTCATGAAACACTACATTCCTAGATATGGAAATGTCTCTTGACTTTAAGTCATAAACTATGTTTCCTGTGGTTCTTGACTTAAAGCCTAAGAAAATACATTTTTGGCTCTAGGATCAAACTTGGTCCTGTGACTAGTCAAGGTAGAAGCAAAGTAAAGGGATCCAAACACTTTAAGGGGTGTCAGATCTGGAGCTCTTTATGAAGGAGTTGATATGGGCACTTATTGTCTAAAATTGGGGTTGGTAATCTGTTTATAAGGAAGACAAAATGTGCAATAGCACGTGCCAAAAAAATCTTAGGAAGGTGAGCCTGAAACAACAAAGCCCAAGCCACATTTAGGATGTGTTGATGTTTCCTCTCAACTAAAGAGTTTTTTTGAGGGGTTTCAACACAACTGGTTTGATGAATGTTCCCCTTTGAATCATAAAATTGTCCCAAAGAAAATTCTTTTCCATTGTCACGCCTAATGACCTTCACTGTGGTATTAAATTGGTTTACTATTAAGGCACAAAAGTCCTGAACTAAGGTTTTTACTTCAGCTTTGGACTTAAGCAAGTAAACCCAAGTGTATCTAGAGTAGTCATCAACTATGGTCAAGAAATAAGAGTAATCATGTAGATAAAGAACAGAAACTGGTCCCCAAATGTCCACATGAACCAATTGGAAAATAGTAGAAGAGACAGTAGTGCTAATGGGAAAACTCAATTTCTTTTGTTTTGCAATAGGACAAATATCACATATATGGTATTTGGTACAATGTACATATGGAAAAAGCTTAGTTATTGATTGACCCTTAACAAATGAGGGATGACCTAGCCTATAGTGCCATAAATTGTGCACATTGGGATGAAAAACACAAGCTAAACTTTGAGAACTAACAAAACTTTCAGAAACTGAAACATAATTACAAGTTGTCAAAGGAGGAACCGAGGTCTTGTTGAAGATATAAAGTTCTCTATCTGCTCTAGCTGTGTCAATCGTCTTGCAAACATTTGAATCCTGAATTAAGCAAACATCATCATGAAATGTCAGCTTATAGTGAAGGCATTTTACCAATTTGTGAACTGAGATCAGATTGAACTGAAAATTGGGTAAAAATAACACATTGGTCAAGATAAAAGATGGGGAAAGATGAATTGACCATTTGATCACTTCTGACTCAAGTATCCATCCCATTTTGGAGTGAAACTGAGATTGGTGCTACATGTTTATATGAACTAAAGTAACTCAGTGTGTTACATATATGATCAGTAGCACCCGTGTCTAGAATCCAAGTAGTATCAAGGGGATTGCCATTCTAAGTAGGAAGACCTTGTGAGCTGCCATTACCAATCTTGGTGGGAAGAATCTGAGCACAAGAGTTGACACTTGCTACTTGATGAGAGGAGGAACCATTTTGCTCTTGAGGTGGAAGAAGGGCCAACAAATGGTGATACTGATCAGCTGTGAAACCAAAGCCTGTAGCTTCTTGTCATGAAGTTCCTTCCTGAGAATCTTAATCCTCTTCAGTGGTATGAACGCAATTTGCAGATCTACCTGCATACTTAGGATTCTTGAACTTGAACCCTGGTGGAAACCCATGTTTCTTGTAGCAATCTTCTCCAGTGTGGCCCATTTTTCCACAATAGGAACCCTTCTTGGACGAATATTTGTTTCCTCCAGAATTGGTGTTGTAATTCCTAGAACTGGAGTGATAGCCTTTGTTATCTAATTGTGAACCCTTGCCATCACTTGCATTCTCTCTTGAAGCTAACAATTCTTTACAACCAGAAATATTTTCAGAAGAAAATTTTCTCTCTTGTTGTGCAATAAAGGAAAAAATACGATTCACATTGGGTAGAGTATCTAACAACATCAATTGAGATCTTACTCCAGAAAATTGATCATTCAAACCCCTATGAAATCTAACTACTTGATTCTTGTTCATCTCTTCCTCGATGTTTCTAATCGCTCCACATGAACATCGAGGATTACAGGTACTAACAAGGAAAGGATTCAAGATACCTAATTCATCCCTGAGAGTTTTGATGCTTGTATAAAATTTTGAGACAGAGCTATCACCTTGTTTCAAGTTGAAGATTTCTTCTTCAAGTTCTGAAATCCGGAACAAACTACTTAAGAAAATCGCTCTCGAAGCTCCCTCCAAACATCAGTGGCTTTGTCTCGCCAGAGAATTGATTGTGCAATTTCTTTACTCAGGGATTTTTTATGATCCAACTCAGAACCAAAATGCTGCATCGTTTCCAGAAAGGTAGTACAGGATGCCTTTGTGGTGGCTCACCAATTGACCCATCGATGAAACCCAGCATGTTCTTTGTCAAGAGACTCATCTTAATGGCTCTTGCCTAGTTGTGATAATTACCTTATGTGAGAGGTGGTGAAACTAGAACGGTGGAGGGGTTCTCGATCGTTTTGATGGATATAGAAGGCGTGGGAAGCATTATGTGTAACAGAGCTCTCTTTGTCTTTCTCTAAGAAAGCTCTGATACCATGAGAAATATTGCAGAGTGAAATGTAGAAGAAGATAGAAACTGATGAAACTGAAAGCTTGATTCAATTGAATGAATGAAATGGTACAAGCCAAGTTTGCTTATATACAGAGGAATCAAAAGAGTAAAGGTAGTAGTAACTAACTATCTAACTAACTATGCTTAGTCAACTAACTATAGCTAACAACTTATTAACTAATCGAGTAACGAACTCAGTAATTACAAGGAAAAAGTAAAAGTTCATTGATTCACTATTTAGTATAGTATATCTAATACGTTAAGTTTAGTTTGCTGGTCAGAGTTATTGTTCAGCATTGTTTACTTCTGATTGGTTGACGGTGTAAAAAAACTTTACACCGTCGGTGCATCAAACTTTTTCTCTTCTTTTAAAGTATATGGAATGGAAAGAATTGTAAGTGTAAAATTTTGAGAATTGGATATGAAATTTTGTGTTTTTGGGTGGTAGAACTAGTAAACTGGGGAATCACGTCATGAGATCCCTTACTTTTACAACAAGTAAATGTTACTTGTTCCGTTCCAGAAAGTTTGTTGTTTTGCACCATTTTTCAATATCCCAAAATGTTTGTTGTTTTAGAGAACTAATGCATTTTTTGCTAATTTTTTCCACCTACACCCTCATTTAATACATTTTCTCTCACTTATCACCTTTCATATTAACCAACCACAATTATTCTCTATTAATTACATTCTTCTTTATCTAAATATAATTTAATAGTTGCACATCATACTTGTAAAATTAAATAAGGGCAATCTAGTCAAATTATACTATCAATAATTGTTTTCTTACTCTTTTGTCACAACCTTAAACTACAAATTTTCTGGAACGGAAGGAGGGAGTAAGTCTTACCTTTTCTATGCTATCCATAATGTGTCGCCTTAACTTTTAATATGATTAGCATGAGGACACTTGAATATTTTCAATGATAGTGGAATTTAATTTAACTTTCTAATTTATATCAAATGCTTTTATGACTTTATCTCTTGAAATGTATATGATGTTAATATGGTTGAAATAAAGGTTGACGGCAATTGCCATAATCACTCATCAAGTTTATAATGACTTGAGTTAGAGTTTCATCTAACTAAGATGTGCAATTGATTTAAGCATTATAGTTTTCATATTTAATATTCAATGGTATTCCTATTTAGCTATGAAAATTATTTTGAGAGTTACTCCCAAGTTACAGCACGTTCTGGGACTAGGAAAGTTCCTCTCGAAAGGGCACTCCTCGATATACTGAGCCTGAAAAAGGGAATAGGCGCGCCCCCAAAAAAGTTGACACAAAATTGGAATACGCCAGCAATATGCATGTGAGGGTAGAAGTTGCCCGACTAAAGCCTCCCTCTGATGAAGTTAGTCTTTGACACAGTTTTATTGGTTCTATTTGTAAAACGCCTCATTATCCCACTAAGGACACGTGTATATGGTGATTGATTTCTCTTTGATTGTTTGAGTGGTTGTACACTTTTAATTGAATTTTTTAGATGCTAACTCGAAATCTATGAAGAAATCATTTATTTTATGGGTAAGCATTGAAGAAAACAACTTTACTTTTCACCTGCATGATATTGGTCAAGGGTTTCAACTTTGGTGCTTGGCTTAAGTTTTTTCCATGTGCTTTCTAGTAATATTGTCGCAACCGAGGTTGCAGCGGAACGACGCATTAAAATTAATCATGTATCAGAAGAGTCACCACTAATGTTTTTAGGGATAACATCAGAGAACCCAAAAGATGAAAGAAAC
The DNA here is from genome assembly GCF_012489685.1 of Lotus japonicus. Lineage (NCBI taxonomy): Eukaryota > Viridiplantae > Streptophyta > Magnoliopsida > Fabales > Fabaceae > Lotus > Lotus japonicus. Next base: position 62,686,370 of record NC_080041.1, on the reverse strand, counting down.
CAAATCTAGATTCGGAAGTCGGTCGGTTACGCATAATGAGGTGTTAGCACCCTACAACGTCCGTTAGGAAACGGTTACCTATGGTCAATTATGCAATATTTCTTAGCTTTCTAAATTATTTATTTCTTCCTTGAGAGTGTGTCTTTTATTTTATTCTAAATTTGATTTAAAAAGAATATTTACAAGTTCCTAGCATAATGAGAAAATTATTTACAAAGAATGACAAAATTTAGGTTTATCGTTTGGAGTGTCTGGTGGGAGTGAGCCCGGCCTACATATTCTCTATCAACAGAGAAATTAAGGCTACGTAGTTCTTGGTAGAAAAACATGAGTTGGTTGTGGTATTTTTTAGTTTTTTAAAAGATTAATCCTTTTTTAGAAAAGATTATTATTTGCATTTTTTTGATTTTTTTTTTTGCAAAGAGGGTTTGATCCTAGCATTTTATGAGGATTATTGACAACTTTGAAGAAAATATATATTTTTTAGATTTTCTTAAGCAAATAATTAATTAGAGAAAAATCTAGTAATAGTTGATACTCACACTTTGGTAATTAAAAACAATCAGATCCATGTGGTACCGAAAAAGAAAAAAAGAAAAGAGAAACGAAATTGAACCATGTTTCCAAAAAAAGGGCCCATCAGATACCCAAAAAAAAGCTTAAGTTATGTTTCTGAAAAAGGGGCCCATCAGATGTAAAAAAAATAAAAAATAGAAAGCTATGAGGAGACCAACAAAAAAACAACAGCATGCCAAACAAAACAGGCTCAGAACAAAAAAAATAAAAAAAAGGAAAAGTAGTAAGAAAAAAAATAGGGCCAACAACCTAACACAATCAAATTAGGGCTCAGATGCCTCACAAAATCAGAGTGTTCCTGTGGAAGCTGTGTAGGAAAGCTATTGCTGTAAAGGATAATCTAGTGAGAAGGAAATGTGGTAGATACAACACTTTCCCGTTATTCCAGTAGGCCCTAGAAACTATTGTCCATACTTTCCTACAGTGCCCCTGGACTCGCTTGATTTGGTTTGGGGGACAAGTGCCAATTGATACAAGAACAAACTCAGGTGATTCTTTTAGACTCTGGTTTACTAGGGAGCTTCTTAAAATCCATTCAATGGAAGATTTTGCAACCACTGCAACCTCCTTGACTGCCTTCACCCTCTAGAGAATATGGAAGGCAAGGAATGCTTTTGTGTTCTTAGGAGTAAAGTCTGAACCGCAAATCATCGTCTAGCAAGTAGGCCTCAGCACACAGGAGTACCTGGGAGCAAACAGCAAGGTAAAAAATGAGCAGAGATAGACAAATCAGGAAAACAGAAATGCAGATCAGACCAAAAATGGACACCCCCTAAAACAATTGAGGAAACCTCCTCCAGGGTACACCAAATGCAATGTGAATGCAGCTTTCAACCAGGTAACAAAACAGGAAGCTTCTGGGATAGTGATCAGAGACAATGAAGGGTTTTTTCCCCTAGTGACCTTGAGTGACGCAGTAGCTATGCTCCACAACTTCAACTGGGATAGAGTGATCTTTGAATATGACTACATGCAATTGATAAGGGCCTGTAGGGGAGAAATTGTCCTTGCTGAGGTTAAACATATAGTGGAAGACATTAAAGACTGGAGGAAACATCACAGAATTCAGGGCTTCACATGGACCTCTAGACCGGGAAATCAGGTAGCCCACAACATAGCATCCCTGCTTGCTAAACGAGCCCTTCCCCTGGATTGGTTTGGGAGACCCCCAAACCAAATTCTGAAGCAGATCATCAGAGACAGATAGTAGGCCAGAGGCCAGGGACCATGTCATGGACAAGCAAACAACCAAAGAAGGGAGGCCAATCCCCCCCAAATGGATCCAGATCGACTAAGTTCTTTTGGCCAGCGAGATAGTGCTCACCTATATCAAGTCTCTACCCCCAGAAGACTGGTTCTACCTCCCGGAGCCCCTCAAGAACAGGGCAGACCCCCCTGATGTTAAAACTGTGCTGGCCAACTTTGTCCTCCTTGATTTGGCTCTTGGCTCTTAGTATGGATGGTGGTTGCTGTCTATTTCAATCAACGGTTGGTGCTTGGTATAGACTACCCTAATTAGGACAAACAACAACTTCTTAGAGTTTTCCCACTTGCTTCTCTGCACTACCTTACTGCCTGTGCTGTTTTACAGTTTTTGTTACTTTGGCTTTGTTTTTCGCAGAGTTAGGATCAAGTATTTATTTGCTTTATTGTAGTTGCTATGGTGGTTTTGACTCCCAAACTGGTCTCACCCACCTACGAGTGCTAAGATGTCCAACCTTCAGGCCCGCTTTATTGCTTTATTGTTTGTGCCTTGTGTTTAGGTTGTATCGGACTGGGCCTTTTCCCTAGACAGGCCTCGACCTGCTTTTAATGTCAAGCTTCGAATTTTAACCAAAAAGGAAAAAGATTAGATATTAGATATTAAAAGGAGAATAATCACTCTTTCTCATCATCTGCTTCTGTTTCTCTCTTTTACGCTCTTCTTCTTCCTTTCTCTCTTTTTTGGTTTTTGAAACCCTATGCGCCTCCTAGCGTCCCCGGCCTTCCCGCCGCGTGCGTGGCTTTGATGACGTCGAAAGGACGGCGCCATAACACCAAGGTCGCAGCCATGGCTGCAGCATGGTAAGGGCTCATCGAGACCGACGAGGGGCCATCACAACACCAAAGTTGCCGCCTCTAGGCGGCGGTTCAGCGAGGGTAACACGAACCTGCGAGAGAGGGACCATAAGACTCAGATTCGTCATGTGTTAGTGATAATTTATGTGGAAGTGGAACTGATTGAGTAGGGAAAGAGGAGGATCAGAGCAGCAACACAACCACAACGCAAAAGCCACCACCTTTCGACGATGCTCTGACGAGGGTTAGTGAAGGTGACCCGAAAACACACCGCTACAACGCCGAGCCACCATCCTGCGGTAGTGACTCAGTGTAGGCGTGAAGGACATGGCCTTCCCCTTTCCTGCACCATTGTTGTTGGTCAGTGTATTTTTTGTTTTGTTGGTTCAAGTGTTATTTTAGTCTTTCAATGTCATCATGTATCATTTTAATATGGGTCTTCATGAGACAAAATCATTCTTATTTTCCCTTTTATTACCTTAGGATGTAAAAGGAACAACAAAGGTGAAAAGGAAAGGAACGTACAGAGAAACAACAAAAATGATTCACATGTATTTGGAGTATGTGAGCAACATGGTATAATAAAGTGTTAAGGAAGAGAGAAAAAATACCTTAGTGAAAGCTACAAACAACAGACAAATCACAAAGATTTGTTCTCTTTTCAGACAAGTTTCAAACCCTCTTTTTAATGACGTTTTTTGCTGCCTCAATCCCTGTTCCTGAGGAAAGTAAAAAAAACTTTCTATTTATAAGGGAGGACCACTTACCCAAGAAGAGTCAGGATGCAACCCCACTTGCTGATTTTTTATCTTTATCTTTTTCTTCTTTTCATGATTGATTGCACAAAACGGGTCAAAGTCCACTAATGAAACATACTCAATTTTTTTTAGCTTGGCAAAGCCCCCTTTTTATTATTATTATTGTCACATGGTTAAATAATAACCCACTTGATCAGTAACACTAAGGGTTCATTTTAATTTTAAATCTCTAATTAAGTTATTAATATTTTTCTTAATTCAAAAGGTTGAGTCCGGACAAAAATGGGTATCCACAAATATGATGGGATTACTGGAATTTTTTGGTGACTACTTATAGATCATATATTTTTAAGGTTTCTTTGTTAGTGCAGCCTTGTTAACTAAGAGGGCGACGTTTAGGAGACTTGATTGGGTATGCCCGCTAAAAAAGGAATCATGAAATAAAATTTTCAATTCTTGAGGTAACTAATGATTATTCTGAGTTGAGAACTGTTATAAATAAGAAATAGGTCAAAGAACGAGATGGCAATGCGACGGGTGAAGATACTCTTAACCCTCATGCTTCGGATATGGTGTATTTGGACTTGAGGACTGGGGAGAGGGAATGCATGTAGGTTGAGTGAGTCATCTCCTTGAAATGTCTGACTCGCCACAAAGATGACAAAAGGCAAGGCACTATGATAGGCGAGATGGGCTACTTTAAACCAAAACTTGGGAATAGTCCTTCTGCGATTGGTCGAAACCACCAGCCGAAGGAAGTAGTACCTGGTGATGGATTGCAGTAAGCCTCTCACTTGAAGACGTCCCTATTCTTTGTCAGATGATGCGGCTGCGACATTTACTTGAAGAAACACTTATCTCTAATACTGCAAGCGCAGTGTCTTGTGGACTAGGCGAGCCCCCTCATCATAATAGGGGACTCGTCCAAGAAGCAACATGATCCATAAAGACACTACGAGGAGGTGTGATCGAGGACCACTCTTAGGTGATTGGTAGATGGCGATCTGTCCCTGAGGGGGGAGGGATTGAGACGATCGGTTTTAAGACACACTGCGTCTTCATGCTTCATACTCGATGTCTTGTGGACTGGGCGAGCATCCTCGTCAAAATAAGGGACCCACCCAATAAGCAACTTGATCCATAAAGATGCTACGAGGAGCGAAGGCGTGACGTGAGTGGCGATCATTACATGGCGAGTGACCCCATTACTTGGGCGTGTGACCCCGTCACCTAGCGAGCGAGTCTCTATCTGGCAAGTTATCTCACATATGGCGAGCCACCACGATTCCTTCATCTTATGGGCGATGCCACACCATCTATGTATTTCTCACGCCACAATGACAGTTCATGTATTCTTTACGCTATGTTGGTGATCTATGCAATTTATAGGCTTCGGCGAAGCGACCTTTGTTGTCAAGTTATGTTTGTATGAGCATTTTAGCACTAAGGCCTAAATTCATGTATCTACGTTTTCACTCCAACCCCTATAAATGGGAGATGAACCTCTTGTAATCTCCATGCTCATCTATATCCTAGAGCTGCTAGGTCTTAAGGATCTCCTACCTCTGTTAGGGTCTGATTTAGTCTGCTCACTATGTTTCTATGAATATTAGCGAACCAAGCTGACTTGTAAATAAAGTTGGTGCCCAAAGAGGCTGATATGTTTTTCAGTCAAATTTGGGCCAGTGTTTTCTTTTTCTTTTTTGGTCAATAGTCGGTGTTTTCTTAGGAATAGAAAGTGTTTGTTTTTAAAGGAAAACGGGCTTTGGCCCAGTTATTCTTTTGATATAAAGATGTTAATTTTTTTTCTTTCAGAAAGGAGATATTTGGGCTGGGCTGCATATGCTGCATATTTTTTAGGGTTCTTCTGGTCTAGGGTTTAGCTTTTTGTCAAAAAGGGAATAATTTAGTTTAAAGTTTTATTTTGAAAGTTTAAAGTTATAAATATATTAGTAAATGTATTATATTTTCATGGTATGTGGTCTTTAATATTATTAATAATTTTTTCGTGTAATTTTTATTTTATATTTCTCTAGTTTTTTTTGACAAGAATTAAATTGGAATAGGGGTTAATGTGCATTTTTTTTATTTCTTTAGTATTATTTTGTTCTTTATGCTCATTATCTTGCTAAAATAAGTCCAAAGTAGTCTTGTATCGGGAAATATAATTGGACTCTCAAATATAATCCTTTCAAAAATAAAGTAAAATAAAAATGTGTTTTGGGTTATTTTGGTTTTACCCTCTAATTTATCTGATTAAGGCACGAGAGGTGCACTGTGATGCCCTTATTAATCCCTTCAAACTAAAACCAACGATAATACTGATTTAATATTTTAGAACTACGTAGTCTTGATTTATCTTTTTAGCGATAATTAATAACGTGGAAAACACCCTAAAAAAATAACAAGTCAAGCAAGTATAATTCTCCACTAATAAGTTAGTCCAATAATAAAAACTTTCTTTAAGTTCACTTTCAAAGCAAAGTTTTCTCAACTCAATTAAGTTATATAATTAAAAACTAGGCTAAAAAGCATTTTTGGCCCCTGATGTTTTAAGTTTGTGCAAATTCTGCCCCTATCTATTTTTGTCGATGTTTCTACCCCTCATGTTTTCAAACAGTGCACCGTCTACCCCTCCGTCAGGGGTAGACAATGCACTGTTTGAAAACATGAGGGGTATACGATGCACTGTTTGAAAACATGAGGGGTAGAAACATCGACAAAAATAGAGTAGGGGCAGAATTTGCACAAACTTGAAACATCAGGGGCCAAAAGTGCTTTTTAGCCTAAAAACTAAGTAGTTACTTTGATTTTACATCGTGAATGTGAATACGTTGAACAAAGAACAAAGACTTATGATAATATACACCTCTCCACCTATTTTCCACCTTAATTTCTATCTATTTCTCTCTTCTTTATCAATCAAATCAACTATCACATCTTTATTTTATCTCTCATTTCTTCCTATATATCTCCTCTTCCACCTCTCCACACCTCAAAGATGAGGTGTGAAGATATAATTATTCAAGAATAAATGAACGAATTTGTCCGACAAGAATAATAAAAAGTTAACATTTTTCCCTTCATAAACCAACACACATAAATAATAAAAAAAACATGATTATTAGTTTCTATATGAGGCAAAAGGCTTAATCCTCAAATTAGTCCCTGTCTTTGTCTCGTCGTCTGATCTAAGTCCCTCATCGGAAAAATTTGTGCAAAAGGTCCTCATCAATGGAAAACGTTTGGAGCAAGTCCTCACCGGAGGACGGAGCTCCGACGAGCTTGCTGAGTGGCAGTGAATGCTGATGTGGCTTTATCCACGTCATTTTTAATTAATTTTAAATAACATATTTAATTATTAAATTAAATTAATTAAAATTATTAATTACAAAATCCTTAATTTCTAATTTCATAAATATTAATCCTAAGTAAACACACACAAAAAAAACAAAATTAATGAGTTCATCAATGTTCTTCCCTTCATGATCTCCAACCCAGGAAAAAATCTTCCTCAACTAAACTTGAACCCAGAAAAACAAATCATCTTCCTCACATTCTTCATGTTCTTGAACCAACAACTAGCCTCAGAAACATGAAAATCAAGATCAACCCCTCCCCAAACTCCAAAAATTTACCCACAAATTAACCTTATTCCAAAACAACATCCAACCCACAAAATAAAACCCCAAAATCCAGAAAATCAGAAACATATGAACTACCCAGAAAAATTTAAATGTCTTCAACGAAACAGATCAAAGCAACCATTATGTCTGAATTCTTAACAAACCATGAAAATGACTGTAATATAGAGACAGGTTTGAAACAAAAACAAAACTTATAGAGCCTAAATAAGAAATCTAAGTTGAGAATCCTAATAGCTCCATTAGCGACAACAATTTACTCTTCTTCGGGTGGAAGTGTGGCGGTGTCTCTTGGGCTTCTTGATGCCGTTCTTGTGTGCCTTGGAGATAACAATCATGGACGCTGATTCCTCTTCGAATTCTTGCCTCTCTTCTTCCTCGACGCGCTACCAATCCCTTCTTCAATCTCGACCAGGTTCACCTCTCAATTACACAAAAATTCCCCTTTTTCGTTCTCCTTCTCATTCTTTCCTTAAAAAGCTGCTGAATTGAGTGTTCCGAATTTCAATTGAGCTACAAGAAGTGATCTTTCATCAGATTATTCATCGCTCATTTTCGATCTCCTATCCAGCACCAACCCCACCCCCAATTTCAACCCAGAATTTCTAGAGAACAACACCCAAAACACCAAAATCAAATAACCCTAATCCCCAATTTACAAACAACCAAAACCTCAGGAACAAATCGATGCCACCGTTTCCACCGTCCAGGAACAGATTGAAGCCCTCCCTCAAGCTTTCTCGTCGCCGTCCACAGAGTCTATCACCACGACCATCGTGCTTCCATCAGTTAAGAAGAAGAAGAAAGAAGGGAACAAAACAAGAAGAACCCAGAGCCAACGACGAGCAAGGAAAAACCCAGATCGACAACCAACAAGCCATAACCACCACTCAAGCCCAAACTGAAGCAAGACCCAGTCGCATCCGAACCCAGATCACGCCAGATCGAGCCAGATCAAGACCAAGCGAACACGAATCGAACCATGGCTTTCTTTCGAGCTTTTAAGGTTGCCATGGGGGTGGTTCCTGCCTCCATGGTTTGGCCGGCGGTGGTGAAGGCTTTGGTTTGGTGTACAAAGAGAGAGAGAGGTTGATGGGTTCAAGAAGAAGGAAAAGAAAGGGTAGGTTCTGGAAAGATGAAAGAAGAAGATGGATTTAATTTTTCTAATTAATTTAGGGTTAGATTTGTTAATTAATTTTATTTTGTTAATTAAATTTAAATTTCTGATGTGGTATTTTTTTATTTTTTTAAAAATCCATGTAAGCCTCATTAACACAATCAGCAGACCATATCATCACTCGCCGGAGCTCCGCCCTCCGGTGAGGACTTGCTCCAAACGTTTTGCATTGATGAGGACCTTTTGCACAAATTTTTCCGATGAGGGACTTAGATCAGACGGCAAGACAAAGACAAGGACTAATTTGAGGATTAAGCCTGAGGCAAAATGTATGTTTTCAATATTTTAAAAAATTGCATAATTAACTTAAAGGTATTAGTTAGGACAGATGTATTGGGGAGGTTGTAGGATTAATTTTTCCACTCTTGGAAGTGGGATTTGTAAAAAGACCGAGGATGATAATGTTAGGCAAACACTTGGGCAAGTCGTACTATGGATGAAATGGTGAATATCAATCTTGAAGAATTTGAAAGAAAAGTTTGTGATGTACGTGGTAGTATCTCCATAACCCACCACCCCCTTACCACCCTAATTCATCCCATATTCTAATTCATCCCACTAGTGAGCTCGCTACCATAAATATTCCACTACCTCCATACTGATTCACCGTTTAATTTTCAAAATCAGCATGCCAAATTTTCCTATCTTGACCCAAACATCCCAAACCCAACGTTTGCTTAGCATGTATAACTTTTTGGAAATTGCAGGTCCTATGGATCCTTCACCCCTGGAGAAGGTAAAGTTGTAACTTGTAAGATTTCTTCTCTATGGCTTTACTCATCATTGAATTATAGATTGAAAAACTTGCTCTCAAGTGTGGGCTCATGGTGAAGCAACCACTCATGGGGAGGAGTTGATGCATCTGTCACCCCTCACCATCATAAGACTATTCATGATAAAAGAGCAATATATCCTTTTTGAGTTGCTAGCAGCAAAAGACATATGAACTTAGTGGTCTTACTAGCTAATTGATGGGGGATTGGCATTACCACATGTTCTATTATGTTATATATCTTAGGTTGTGAGGATTTTGAACTTAGTATATTCTCACTGATGTTATTTTCATTACCAAATGTTTAGCATTTTCATTCACATTTAGTAAATTCTCTTACTAAATTTTATGCATGTGTCATGAATTTATCTCCGCTTTGTGTGCGGAATACAACTGGGTGGAAGTATCTGTTAAATTTTGTTAATTTTTTTCGTGTTTTGAATGGATAAACTCTTAATGACGGTGTTAACATACATCTAATCAGTCTATTTGGTTGTTTCGTGGCTAATCCTGTATTTCTTATTAATTTTCAACACCATGTAGATTCTTATGGTGGATATTGAATTATTGATGATTCCACTTGTATTAGAATCTTTGAAACCACACAAATGGAATACTTTTAATTATTTCCTTTGATCAAAACCCTCTAATTAACTAATTGAATACTAACAAGACAAAAACAAGAGCAAATCTCAACTGAACAACAATGATGCAGCTCATAGTGACCACTAATCAGATGATGAATTCAATCGTCATGCCACTCTCCCCCATTCAATTTCACAAATAACATATTCATGCATGACAGGGACCTCACTTTGGTGTCACTATTTGTACGGACACCATGTTAATTTCGCTGACATCCTGTTTTTGACACTCTGGACTCCTCATCATTCTTTACATCACAAAATTGAGTTTCATTATCGTCACTATCTTTTCTTGGTGCTGTGACTGGTAGCTTCTGTTGCTCGTGCTTTGAGTTCTCCATTGCAGGGCACGGTGGGTTGCGAGTTTTGTATTCTTTAGATTTTCCCCACACAACAAAGTAAAGGCCAAGAACCACCACTATTGCTCCTATAACACTGTTACATGCATCATAGTATAAATTAATTCACCAAATTCTTAATAAAAAAAAGAACAATAATTAAGATTCGAAATTTATAGAATCATAGCATTTGCTAGTGGCTAGTACCTTCCAAGGTAGAGTTGCTCAGAGAGGACGATGGAAGCCAAGGCCGTGACGATGATCATACGCAGAGGATTAAAAGCAGTCACAATAACTGGACCCATGGTTTTTATGACAGTGCCTTGTATGTAATATTGAACTCCTGATGTAACTATGCCCTGCACAAAAATTATTAATAGAAGGAAAAGAGTAAGATTTCAATGAAACTTGAGAAATCAGAAAAATTGCGGTACTATGCAACAAATTAGATGGGATCAACTTTGAAGATATTTTAGTACATAGTTAGAAAATAGAGATATATTTTCATTTATGTAAGTGTAATGCAGGGGTATAGAGTATAGACTATAGAGGTAAAGGGTTAGATATCAGTTTATCACTTTGATCAGGCTAAAATAACTTGCAGCGTATTTCCAAATCCTTCTGAAACCATTTTAGAGCCAGATTGTATTCTTAGGAAAAAATTATGTTTGAATTTGAGAATTGATTCTGAGAAAAAATAAACTGATTGAAACATGTTATTAATCTGGTTCCGTAAGCACTTACCGCATAAGCTGGCGCCAAGAGACGAATATCCCAACCGAGGGACCAGGCTTGAGTATGGTGTCGTTCCGCGAAAAAGGCTACTACAGAGCTTTGGATTGCACCTACAAAGCACACCCAGGTGGCCAGGGACATCTCTGCTGGGTACTTTCTCAATGTAATGGCCTGCAAAACCACCAACTTACATTTACATTTTATCCTATGCTTTGAATTTAATTATTAGTAAGTGGATAAGTGGAACTATTAGAGCATCTCCAATGCAAGGTTCTTAATTCTTATTTTGGAGTTAAGAACTAAGAACTAAGAACTTTACCATTGGAGTGCTGACATGGACTCCTTAGTTCTTAAAAATAAGAACTCAGTTCTTATATAAGGAATTTTGCTTTTTCAGTTCTTAGCTTAAAATATTAATTATTTCTCTCTCATCCAAATTACTTTATTACTTTATGAGTTTTGTTTTATTACTTTATGAAAATAAAAAGTATAAATAAAGTAGTTGGTGAGACTAAATAAATAGTGGTAAGAACTAAGAACTAAAAACTAAAAGAACTCATAGTTGGAGTAAAATTGCTTGAGAGTTGTTTAAACACATGTGGCAACACGGACCCACATTAATAGTGCTAAGAACTAATAAATAAGAACTAGCATTGGAGATGCTATTATATGTATCAAGAGAATTGACAATTTTGAAAATTTTAATCAATGTGAAACCAAAATTAATTACCTGCAATATGTAAAATGCAGAAAAGCCTGCACAACCAATGAGGAGGAAGCACGTGCCTATGATCCAGTGGTTGGTGGTGGCGTCGTTGACATTCTGAGGCTGACTAGCGTGGAAAGTTGATGATCTCACAACACTAACTATGGGACCTTTGTAAAGTGCCATGAGCAAGGTTCCTCCGAATGTTACTGCTGTGCCTATCATTTTGGCTTGGCATGCTACTTCCTTGATCTTCATGTGCTCCATTCTGCTCAATGAAATAAAATGTGTCAATATAGTACGTTTTATTATATGATTCTTCTCATATAATTATGTAGTTAAGATTTGTACACTTGAATTTTAAATACGTATAGTACTCAGCTTTTTTCTGTCAATACTTTGCTTCTGAACTCTTTCCTTACTAATTCAATATACTTAATATATAATTCCATTCATTCTAGTTTGTTAGTTTTATTAATTATATATGACTATATTTGACTTGTGAATTTTAGAAATAGAAAGGGGTAACTTAAACATTAAAAGGAAGCTGCAGGCTTTATATTGCTAATTAAGGCGGATGGTATGCCTCTTGGTTAAGCTTTTGGATAAATTATTGTTTAATAGGGTATGGAAGTGCAACTAAGCGGTTTAGAGTTCGATCAGTGTTGCTCACAATTCTTAAACAAACAAAATTTAAATGTCAGCACAAGATGGTGAACCTCTGTATTGTCCACGCTTTAAGCCCAAACGTGCAAATCTAAATGAGCTTTTGAGTGAGGATGTGTGTTAAAAATAATAATATAAAATTATTTATGTAACTCTTATTCAACAATTTATGGAACCCTTTTTTTATTTAATTTCTTGCAATTAACTCTAGCAATGTTTAAATCCACCTGAACAAATAGTGGACCGATACACTAAAACAATATGAAATTTTGTGATTGATGTTAATTTATCCAAAATAGTTTTCTGCTCTGTATTTTGATTTGCATCCTGTTTGGTTTAAGTAAGACATTGTATCCATATTGGCATGCTGTACTTCTTTGTTTATTTGTGGTCAGTGAAGCTGCTAAGGATTAAAATATTACATTGATTATTTACTTACTTCAGCACAACAGCCATGACAAAAGTAATGGAGGGTGCGGCATTCATGACGGCAGACAGGAATGATGCGGACGTTAATTTCATCCCCAAGAGGGCGAAACATTGATCAAGTATTATTCTGTCATCAACACACAACATACTGTTAATTAAATTATTGTAATAAACTAATAATAGTAACTACACTAACAAAGTGGCAACTGAATTTCATATATGTAAGTGCAAATAGAAGTGCAAGATCATCATTACTCGAAAAAAGCTAGTGCCATAATCTCTGCAAATACCCTAACACTCATCTTGGGCCTTATTTTCCTGCAAATTAAAACACTTTTTGAATTAGCACAGCTCAATTTACTTGATAAATATATATGTGTAAATAGATAACTAGATATGATATATTCATGGTTAATTGATGTTTATGATGAAGTGAAGAGACCTTTCTAGAACAAATGCGAAGGGAGAGAGCGTTATGGCGGCGATGGCATTACGGTAGACGATGAAGACGTAATGGCTCATACCCTTCTTCATAGCATCCATGGCGAAAATGAACATGCCAGCAGAACCAAATTGGACCGCCAGCAATAACAAATATGGCTTTGCATTTCTCAGCCACGCACCCATCTTCTTAATTAGTCGATCACACTCTTATGGGTGGGTGCGTGACGAGGGGAATTGCTTAATTATTCTTGATTTTGTTTATCTGCAATCCAATGTGAAAGCAACGAGCAGGGTGTCTAAGTATTTATACCCAGCAGCCAGCAAGTCAATGAATTTATCTATAAATATATAGTAGATAAAGTTTTTTTTTTAAGAAGGTATATCAGCATCGGCACTTTTAAGACTGATCTCCTCGAGGCTTAAGTACGTAAGTATGTCTACCAGCATTAATGATGGTTATAAGGTTAAAACCCCAAGTAAGCAATGGATTGCTTATTAGGAGGCCTAACTCAACCCAAAAACTAGTTCAAGAGTTGCGGTTTGCACTACCCTTATAAAGCTTATCTTGGCTCTATCTCTAGCCAATGTGCGACTTCTAACATTGCTGACTAACAGTCCAAGACGTGCAGGTGATCAGATTCAGTTATATATGTATGACTTCAATATGTCATCTATATTATATAAAATTTGTCATTTAACTTAATATGAGTGGCCAGTCATTGATGTTGTACTCATCAAGAGTTTCGTTTATCCATATTTTCATCCAAATAAGTAATTTTGCTGATCGCTTAGCTCGATATCCTTTTTTTTTTATAGCAAAGAATGATTGTACTAAGCATAATTGAAAAAAGGATGGAACAGGAAAGCAACAATAGCACAAATTTACAATAAGAGAAGGGATAAAATTATATATATGTACAATGGCTCGTATTATATTGATTGAAGGCCTTAACAAGGAATTGTCTATTTAGGGAAGCAAGACAGAAGCATATATGAATGAATTTATAGTAATATTACTAGAGTAGAGAAACAGAAACATGAAATAAGGTATCATGTTCTGGATTAAAGTAATGAGAAATAAAAATAGATAATAGGCTTAATTGCACTTTTGGTCCCCCAACTTTGGCCTTCCTGCGAAAATCGTCCTCAAACTTTAAAATTAGCAAAAAAATGTCCCTAATGTTTACACCCGGTTGCAAATTTGGTTTTCCGTCCAATTCCATCAAAAAACTAACGGAATATTCCTCAAAAAATTAATTAAAAAATTTAGTCTCTGAGACATTCATCATCTTCATATTAAAAATCCAGAAATTCATCATCTTCATCCTAGTTTTTCTTCTTCATATAAATGAGTAAATCAAAATCAAGCTTTGTCATCCAAAAATCACTATCCTATATACCAATAAAAAAAATTATTAAAAAATTAGAACATATTTGTTTATGTCTCAACAGAGAAGAGAGAAAGGGGATGAGTTCGATATATTGACCTTGCGTCGTTGTTGCTCGCAATGAGGAGAACCCGCAGCCATGGCTGCTGTTACTAATCCCTGTTGTGGCTGCGTGAAAATTAAAGAAATGAGAAGAGGCTGATACGTTTCCCGATTTTAGGGTTTTATTCCCCTCTTCAATAACAGAAACGTTTTTTGGGTTGAGGTTTAAGTTGAATGGTTTCTGGATTTGGGGTTTTGGGGAAAGGATCTGTCTTTGAATCTCTATCGATCTCTTCATCTTCTCTCTGATCTGGGTTAGGGTTTTTGGATTATGGGTTTTTGGGGTTTGCTGGTGTTCACATGTGGGTTGATTGCAGGTATGAGCTTGGTGCATCTGGGTTTGTAACTTGAAGAGGCACGGGATAGACAAGAGGCCATACTTGAAGGACCCATCTACTATGTGAGAGTTGCTTCAATTAATGATGTTAGAGGTGTTGGGTGGTTATTTGATAAGCATTGTGTTGGGTGGTTAGCTTGCCCACGATATTATTCACAAATTGAATGACTTGGTTCTAGTGTTTGTGATCATCTTCAATTGATGGTTGATTTGAGATCTGAAATTGATGTTTGGGGTGGGGTTGATGATTTTTTTGGTTTGCTTCTGGGTTTTCTAGAGAAGAATATGAAGATGATGATGAAGGTTCTTTGAAGAAGATGAGCATTCATCAATTTCTATAATTTTGTTTTATTTTCTTATTTTTTATTAATTTTTATCCCAGAATTCGTTAAATATTGGATGGAATTGGACGGAAGATCATTTTTGCAACCGGGTGTAAACGCTAGGGACGTTTTTTTGCTAATTTTGAAGTTTTGGGACGATTTTCGCAGGAAGGCCAAAGTTGAGGGACCAAAAGTGCAATTAAGCCTAGATAATACCTCCACCAGATGAGGATAATTAAAGACCATGAGGCGCGTGTGCGAAGGTAAAAAAGAGACAAAGGGTGTGTGCTTGTTGCGGGAGAGAAGGCGGAAGTCACGACACAACGATAGATGACACGACGCAACAACAGAGGCGGAGGTGTCAGGTTCAAATGAGTTCTGTCTCAAGGAGAAGAAATATTTTAATAATGACAAAACGACAAAGCTACTAACCGAAGATCAACATAATGTATGTGAAGGGTCAATGCAAAGAAAAAGACAACTATGCAAAGGACTCTATCGATCACAAGGTGAACTACAACTATGAATAGTGACCAAAGGAAAAGAGAGATGTATCGTCCAAAGAAGAAAGTAAAACAATGAGCTAATCTCGTTCACATATGACTTGCTTAGCCTGACAAGAGTACATTCGTCAGAATTAAAAGTACAAATCTATTAAGTCATCAGAAAGCTATGAAGCATGCCTATAGGCCTGGAAGATAAAAGTATTATCTGGAACTTAGTGTCAACGATCAAGAAGTTCTCAAGGGTCAACACAAGTCTGAACACTCTTGGCTGAAAAGAAGCAACAAAATTAAAACTTATAGCTATCATGGACGACGAAGACTTGCTTAAAGCTTATCTTTGCACTACAAAAATAACACTCTTGATTTGTGTCTTCATCCATCTGACACAAATCAGAACAACTTCTCTCATAGTACTTTGGTCAGAACGTCTCTTTTTTACTCTCTAACGTCTACTACAACCTACTCAGTAAGATACGTGTATAATGGTCATTTGCTAAAGACTGAGTACAAATGGAGTAATGAAAAAATATCTTTGTGAGAGTGTGCGTGTGACAGTGTGAGAGAATGAAGTCTGAAAGAAGAGAAAAGGAAGTGAGATGAAAAAGAAAGATATTCACAAAAGGAATTGAAATTGTGAGCTTAAGGAAAAGATCTAGTCTGAAGCAAAATGAAGAAGAGAAGACACACTGTGCACCAGTTGAGGGGCATCATACTTGAATGATGATGAAATGCATTAGCTACATGAGTTCTCATATGTGGATTTAGTTCACCCACACATGAAGCATGTAGTAAGTTGTTGTGGCTCTGTGAAGCTGAGGTTCTACTCAAGCTAGATCATGTACGTAATTGAAGACCTCAAGAGAAAGAGCAAGAGTGAACAAAAAGAGAAGCAATACTAAATTAAAATGGATACAATTTCTATGCATGTGCTAGAAAAATGAAGAGTGAAAAGAAAATAAAGGGGCTTAAAATAAATGACGCAAGTTCTAAGCCTTTGAGAGAAAAGTAGAGAGTGATTGTCATCATGTGTCTACAATGTCTATCCTGCAAGTTGATCAAGTCATTCATATCAGAACTGAGAGCAACCTGAACTAATCAGGTATATCCTATACAACTAGAGATGAATGCTTTTATTGGATCTGTAAGAATCTCTTGAGCATGTACGAATCGCACCTCATGTAATCCAAATGTAAATCTGAAAAGCCTGATGAGACTTGTACAATAATACATGATAGCAGAAGTCCTGAGAGTACTTGTTAGTGATTGAAGAGGCATGGGAAAAAAGATACGTGGGTAGTGCCTGAAGAGGCATGGTAAAGAATACTTGTTTGTGCCTGAAGAGGCATGAGAAAGAATGCTTGTATCTTGTGCCTGAAGAGGCATGGTATACTTGTAAGGAAAAATCATTTATACTTGATAGTGGAAAGCTTGACAGTTACACATGACTAGATGTAGCCCTCTGATTTTGGGTGAACCAGGATAAAAGATGTGTGTGCACTGTCGCTGCTCTCTAAACTACTTATACTGTCTTTACACAACTTCCCTAGACGATACACTCATATGAAGCTATCGGTGAAAACCATAAGTGATCTAGTGAATCGCGTTCGAATTCCATAGACACAATTCAACCCCCCTTATTTTGTCTCTGTGGTCTTCCTTATGATGTAATGGAAGTCCTCGGGTATGGTAGGTTGTAAAGCTAGAGGACGTGTGGCGAGGCACAAAGACGCGACGAAGAGACACCTAGGCGGAGGTAAAGATGAGGGAAGGGAGAGTTTTTAGAGGGAGAGAGTGAGACGATGAGAGAGTTGGTTCGTGTTGGTGAGTGTTCGTCGGTAGTTGACTAATGAACCACACTATCCAAATTATTGAAGGTTTAGGTTGTTGGTAACTGGTGCCTTTTGGCAAGAACAATTAAGCGAGAAAGCTACTGATAGAAATTGTCGTTGGTGGGGTGAACGACACACCTTGTCGTCCTAGTACCTTTGGATATGAACACGACTTGAAAAAAAATTCTTTTCCCTAACGAAAGCATTTATTTTGCAGTTCGTTTTTTTTTTCAAAATATTTCAATTGGCACACGCAATACCATTTTTTTTTCCTTTTTTAGTTTTAAGGTAAGGGAAAAAGCTTCCAACGAAGAAAGAAAAAAACAATCCCGTCAGTAAAATGGGTCCTATAGAGAGTCCATCTTTAAATATTAGTATTTTCCATACCGACACTAATATACAAGCATAATATTTATGGAACATCAGCGTCGACTCAGTCGATGCACATGAGCCGAATTAATGGGCCAGATCCATTTCAAATTAATGTTGGCTAAAGTGATGCTATCATGGTGGGTGATTTTATCGTAAGTTCAACCAGTTGTGTTTTTTGCCAGTGAGCCGACGCTACTATTAAGTAGCACAAATTTGAATTTTAAAATTTGGCATCAACTTTCTATTGGTTAAGCCGACACTAATTACAATATGTATCATGTCTGACGCTAATCTTCACACTTCTTATAGTTCTCATACATCGAGACAATCGATCCGATCAATACCCCTAATCCAACTAATAATCCATTGATCTAATATCTCGATCGAGTTGATGAGCGGGTTAAAACACTTAGTAATAGACAAATCAACATGTCCATGTTGTATAAATTATGACATTTTACATATTTTGCAATATCAATCCTTGCCGGCGGATCAAAAGAAAACTTCTTATGCATTACTCACTTCTTCCACCATAATAATGTAACGTATTGGCTATAATATACTTTAGCTCTCAACAAGTATTACTCTCATGATCCGCAGACGGCAAGATTGACATTGCAAAATATGTAAGCGCACCTAACTTACAGAAAACTCGTGTCTTGAACTCTTTGATCATTAAGATGACTAGAAAGATAGCAATTAAAAAACAAGAGTCAAGAGGAATTAGGTTATCGATCGACAATGGTGGAGTTTTTAGAATCGACTAAATGCAAAACATAAGCAGTGTCACTGTGGAGAGTGGAGATACGTGGTTTGTAGAAAAACGGACAGTTTCCACTAGAATAATTAAGTGGGAGCTAGGTACGTGGCCACTTCAACAAATTGGAATGCACACACATACTTACATATTACCCACCCGTAGAACCCAAGATTCAATTACCACCACATAATACACTGCAAACCAAAAGATTCCAAACAATTCCAGAACTAGTTTAAATATAAAAAAAAATGAAAATTCTGAAGATTCTATAATGATGACTTGCTTGTTCTTTTTATTTTTTCTTCCCACCACTTCTTTTGTATCTTTCCAGCCACACATACTTGAGAGACTGGCACTCGCTATATTAATGATCGAATTAAAAATCTTGCAATACCAATAGGTTCGTGCACAAATGGTTTACATTGAAAAAAACTAGTTATTTTAACACCTGATCTGGGAGAGACCAAACTACCCGTTGACAAGGGGCAGGAGAGGGGGGATCTGGACGTGCTGGAGGGCTCCAAGTTGGCAAGATCCCGGGAGGGGCTCCTGCAAGACACTCCGATGCTAAAGTCAGTGAGTGAAGTTGTGAGAATTGTGAGAATGGAGAGAATACGTTACCTTTAGATAGAAGAAGGATTCCCTTTATATAGGAGAGGTAGAACTAGGGTTGGAGCCATGCAACGTCATGCATGGCTCGTACCTGGGGGCACGGATCGCTGTTGGATTTCCTGCAGAGGAACAGTGATCCAACGGTTTGGGGGCCCCTACGGATCTGCTCCAGCCAACCTACCCCTAGGGTAGTTGGCCTAGGTCAACCTCTAGATAGTGGGCCCCTGGTTCCTTGTCCTTACCCCTGGGCGGTGGGGTCCATTAGTAGGGGGCTCTTAGACTCCCCCGAACTGTCCCTTGGGTGGGACGTTCTGTGGGGCCCTGCCTCGTCCTGGGTGCCCTGTCCATCTCCGGTCACGGTTCCCGGAACAACACCCCTATCCATTAGTAGTTACAACTTTCCATCTCTCTTGAGTCTTGATGAGGTAAGGTAATTTCATGACATGATTATAACCTTTCTTTCCATTTGTGCACTTTAATTTCCTCCTGGACATTATTCAATCTGGCCCGTGTTTTTCACTTTTATCATCCCTATCTCTGCACACATACTCGAGCGAAATTGGATTTCATTTTCATCACTCTGTTGAGAGGGCTCTTATTTAATTAATTGGCTATTAATGCCAAGGCCAGCGACCACTTAAAACAAAATATATATAGTGATAACTGATAAGTACTACTATCTCTCTGTTCCTAAATACTCCCTCCGTTCCAGAAAGTTTGTTGTTTTGCACCATTTTTCAATATCCTAAAATGTTTGTTGTTTTAGAAAACCAATGCATTTTTTGCAAAAATTTTCCACCTATACTCTCATTTAATACATTTTCTCTCACTTATCACCTTTCATATTAACCAACCACAACTCTTCCATATTAATTACATTCTTCTCTATCTAAGTATAATTTAATAGTTGCACATCATACTAGTAAAATTAAATAAGGGCAATCTAGTAAAATTATACTATCAATAATTATTTTCTTACTCTTTGTGTCACAACCTTAAACTACAAACTTTCTGGAACGGAGGGAGTAACTAACACTTCAAGGTTGTTGCACAAATATTAAGAAATAACAATTAATGTTCTTGTTTTGTTAAAATTACAATCTAGCTTCCTACTATATCACTTATCTCTCATATTAATTCTAACATTTAATTTTTCTACCACCAATAAATGAAGGGTACAATTGGTAAAGTATAATTAATGCTCTCTTGAACTTTGTAAAGTGACAGATAATTATGAACAAAATTCAACTAAAAATAGTGTGAGTTATTTAGGAACGAGAGAGTATAAACAAGGAGAGGTGCTAGACATTAATACGCGTAAGACAAACAGTAAAACATCCATTCTATCAAAAATGAATGCTAAAACTATATAGTTGTGTGGACGTGTAAAACACTTAATGTCCCCATAACATTTTTTAGTGACAAATATATACGTCACCTTAATTTTAACAATAAATACACATATGCATGGGTATCTTTGTCAATAAACTCGAGACTAAATGCTTCTCAAACCCCCAATACCAGGAAATGAAGTGAAATTATTGTTTATGAGTTCGATGGATTTATTAATTGGAAAATGGTTCACCTAAACGCACTGACTTGTTTCTGCGCAAGGTGCTTCAAAGGTGTCGTGATTTCAGTTTAATTTATGTGCCCCGGGGGTTATACTCAATTCGGATTCGAATACGGATATGAGAAGTGCAAAAAACACTCTCTTTGAATACTCATTTTACATGTTCAAAAAAAAAAAAAAGAATACTCATTTTAAAATATATGCCTCATTAAATAAAATATAAAACTTAAATTTTTTGTGGACCTCATATGATAATATCAATTGAAAAGAGTGCTGAAAAAAAGTGTTAAAATAAATGTTATTGACATATAATCAGATCAGGAGCAATGATCTCATTATACTTTCTTATGTTTAATTTATAATATTTGTCACTCAATTGAAACTTTTCTCTGGTTAATGACGACTTCTACCAAGTTAGTTGTTATTCCATAATCTAAACATGATATTGCTCTTATTAAATGCAGTGATGCATAGTGGTGAATGTGGTCGTGTTTACACTAAATTTTGGTAAAACAAATAGAGAATCCAATGATCAATCTCGGGGGACTGGGTTCAAGTCCTCTTGGGTTCTTTGGTGAAAATGTTTGAGTATTAATTGGTAAAAACTAAGAAAAATTCGATAAAAACTAAAAAACAAAATGAATAAATTGGATAAGAATTAAAGAACAAGTAATAAGACTGTATTTATGTATGGCAATCGAATCTAAAGTACAAGAGTTTCACAAGATTCATACTCTTTTCCTCTAAGTTTGCTTGTAGTCATTGCGTTCGACTGTAAGCGCTTTGAGTACATTCGAGTAAGTGAATTCGTGAACCCGTTTTAATGCGAAAATCCACTATTTATAGACCTAAAACATAACTGCTTTCTAACGGTCCTTTAATAAGACGATTACAAGTGTCCTCTAAAGCGTCTTCTCGTCCGACACGTGTCTTCCTGACGTCATATTGCTGGTAACCGGCTCTTGACGTCAAATCTTCCTATGCGTCCAAGTTTAAACCTTGCATCGAAAGTTACCTTATATTCGACCTTGATTGCTAACCTTATCTGACACTTAGCGATTTTTATATGCCCAATGCCTTATGTACCCGACCTCTATCATTCACAGTCGAATTTTCTTACAAGTCGAAATTATCTCAAATGTATAGTTAACATGTCGAGAATACAATGAGGTAGTAAGAATATAATGAATGAAAAACAATCACAACATTTCGTGCTTGTCGTTCGCCGTTTTTTAATCATGTTCTTGACTTGTGCTTGTAATTGCTTGTTATGTTGTTTAAGAGACGCCAACGTATTCATTATTCTTTGCAAATCGTCTAGGGGAACACTTTTGTTGTTGACATGGTTGTTGTTTCTATGAGTGTGCATTCCATCATGTATTTATGATGAAAGAGTAGCCTTGAGACATGGTAATAGTTCTATCTAAGATTCATGGTGGGCGCCAATGTTCATATAATGAACTTAAAAGACCAAGCTAAGAAAGAAAATGGAAACTCTAAACTTAATCTTTTTCATTCTAGGGTGCATAAGACCCCCTTTCAACTAGACCTTGCGCGTAACTTCCCTCTCCCCACGTAGCTATTAGTGTCAGTTGTTGGGGGTTTGTGCTGCATGAAAAATAACTTAAGTGTGGTCACCATACACGTGAAAAAATAAACTCAGAACTCAGCTCCTAATTTACATCGCCCAATACAAGAATCATAAAGTAAATAAGTCACACAATATCACCCATCCAAGACTTGACGCCGCCCAAACGTGAAGATTGATTTTGTTTGCCATCGAACGGGTCAAACACGCTTAGGCATTCCAATCTTCATATCACCCGATTTCGGTCCACTAGTATACAAATCTTAAAAATATATAATAAGTATAATAATAAATAATTTATAACATTAATATAAGATTCATAAATTATAAAAATAGCCAATATTTTTAGAAAATTTTACCTTATTGTTTTATCTTGATGATAAATTACGTTATTATTGAAATATAATTTTATGATTAAGTACGTGCATATGATATATATATATATAAATATAAATATAAATGAGTTTAATGGTTATACATTATTTATGTAAAATAGCTTTATATGGTCATTCAATCACATTATGTCATGTAGGAGTAGGACAAACAATTAAAATCATTTTTAATTTTAATAAAACATAAATATATTTCATGATTTGACGGAAATTAATTGGTTCTCTAAAACATAAATATATTCCCTAAACCCTAAACTTTACACTAACAGTACATTATTGTTTAGTTCTAAATAAAATTATATATAATTGGTTTGGTTTTAGAGATCAAATCCGAAATCTAATCCATTCAAATAAAAGAGTTGCAATTTTTTTTTTAATTTGTTTGGTTTTCAATTTAACTGGATTTCAGACTTTATTTATTTATTGGGTTTCTGGTTTTTTATTGGATTTGATTGGATAGATTATGAACGTTAATGGGTGTGTTACTATTTTTTTTTGAACCGTGTTACAATTTTCAATTATGGGTACTTAAAATTCTTTTAAAGAAAGCAGAAATGTGTAAATATTAATTATAATTGGGCCAAGAACACATTGGGTCGGTAAGGTGGGTCAAGTCGAAGATGAATCCCAACGCTCTCAATCAGGCGAAGGGAACGGAGGTGAGTGACGGAGGCTGAGACTACGGAAAGCAAAATCGAGAAAGAAAGGAGGGAAGACAATTCTATCACTCCATTAGCATTTCCCTAACTGATTCTCACATTGTGAATTCACTCAACATATTTTTCCAACCACAACATATGGTTGTAGTTTTGATAAATAATAAAGGCTTGGAGGCAAAAATTATTGGAGTTAGAAAGAATATGAGCAGAATGTGTATATTCATTCAACTGAACTGAATACAGTACAAACAGAGATTCTTATAGCTAGCTAACAAACTCTACTTAACTAACTCCTAACTCCAACTCAACTAATCTATTAGCTAGAGAAAGCTAACTCAACCTATTTAACAGAAACTATTAAACTTGATAAAATGTGAATTCAATTGATAATTGTGTGCAATTACACTATTTATACAGTGAATAACTCAACCTTAGAGTCTAACTAACTCAACCAATTACTAACAACCCTAACTGAATTCTAACTACCCTTAACTGAATCCTAACCAAATGCTAACTGCTTATTATGCTCAATAGAAACTAATACTTCTAATGCGAGGGATAAACAAAAATGAATAGTATTCAACATGAGGATAAGAGGTGTGGAGAGGGAGGATGAAGAGGAGGGCAATAAGAAATCTGGTCATTTCTGAGAAGATTGATTTATTATGCCTCACAAGAAGTAAAAACTCAGCATATTCTCTTATTACATACAGAATTATATTAACGGGTTTAACGATGCGCTTCGTGTCTCTGGGAAGCAGTTTCTTGCTCTTTCCTATGTAGATAGAAACTTGTGTATCTCATTATGGGGAAATGGGGACATAAAATGGAGAGAATGCTTACAAGTAGTTACAGCAGGTGGATTACTTTGCATTTGGATAAAAAGAGGTGTTTAACTTACTTGAGAGTTTTCATGGCAATCAGAAATCTTCTTGTCGAGAGCTGGATTTGGCACCCCAACTCTTAGATTTCACACCCCCAATTTTCGGATTTTCGGGTTCCGAATTATTTCAGAATATTATATTCCGAAATTAATTCATGATTTGTAGTGCAAAATACATGTAACATCCCATTTTTGAGTGAAAAATACTTCGGAAACCTTATTTCCGAAATATTTCGGAAACTAAGTTTCCGAAAGTGGGGTGACATTTCTAATGAGTGGGGTGCCAAATCTAGCTGCCCTTCTTGTCTGATTGCCGAGAAAAGAAACGTGTGAGGAGCTTATTCAGCTAAAGATTAGATTCAGTGAAAAGTTGTGGTTCATGGCTGGTGATTTCAACTCTATGGAATATGAAAATTTCATTAACAATATGGAGGTGGAGGATATACCTATAAGTCTATAACTTAATGCGGATAGAAAATTAATGTGGTATAGATCAAATGGGCGGGCAAAAACTAGACTAGACAGATTTCTAGTCTCTCAAAAATGGTTTAGTTCTTTGCCAAATTGTGCCCAATATGTACTACTTAGGGACAATTTTTGTCATTTCCCTTTGTTGCTGAAGAATGTGAATCGGGATTGCGGTCCAAAGCCACTTAGATTCATGAAATGTTTGTTGCTGAACCCTGCTTTCTTTGATTTTGTTGAGGACTGGGATGCGGAGCTTTTGTTTTCCAAAGAAAATTTGAATGTTTTAAAGAACTTCCTTGAGAAATCGAATAGAGAAAGTTTTGAGGATTTGCAACAGAGGAGTAAAGAAATTGTGGGGAAAATGAATGAGTTAGATAAGAAGGACGATGAAGATGAGCTAAGAGGAGGAAAAGCTAGAAAGGATTTGTTAGCTGAGTTTTGGAGGGTGGCAAAATGAATGAGCTAGTTATTGATTTGTCAGAAACCTAGAAACAGATAGATTAGGGAGGGAGACTCTAATACAAAATTCTTTCACTGTCTTGTCAGCTGGAGAAGGAGGAATGATGCGATCAAGGGTCTGAATGTGGAATCTGCTCTACCTGTGGACAACAAACTACACTTTTTGTAAACATTTCTATGGAATAATGGGAGGCAGGGGTAAACAACTTTGGTGGGTGGTTTGGACTGTAACTGTGTGGTCCATTTGACTTCATAGAAAATAACATTTGTTTCAAAATGATTAGTTTAATGAGGACATGGTATAGAATTGATAAGAGTTAGATCTATATTTCGTTGAAAGCTAGTGATGATTGCTTTTATGCTCTTATGGGCACCTTAGGCTTAGGTGATCATCTTCTTCTCTTTTATATGAATATAATTTTTGCTTATCAAAAAGAAAAGATGATGAACCCGAAATGACAAAGTCAAGTAATTAAAGCAAATCTTCACATCAAAGATATCTTTCTGAATTATAGAGAAGTTATGGATACAGGCTGATGAGCAATTTGATACAATCCATTAACTTCATAATGTTAAAACCGCAAAAGCATACATGAAGGAATATACATAGCTAGTGCAGATGTTTAAGACAGAAAAGGAAAAATATTCATAAATTCCTGTGGCCATTTAATTCTGTTAGTTATCAGATGAGGTAATTGGAAGCTGCTGTGTCTCTGTTTGCTTAGTTGTAGGTGATTGTAACTTGGTGTCTGAATGCTCTTTGCCTTTGCCCCACATCACAAAATAAAGACCCATGACGATAACAATGGCTCCAATGATACTGAAATGAAAATAACAAGGTGTGTGAACTGTGAACCATATATGGGAAATGACATAGTTGTGACCAATTAAGCTCTTGTAGTAACCATTTATGGGGGTAATCAAGTGTTGTGTACTTTCTTTGAAGAAAAGTATATACAAAATATTTTGAAACAAAAAAAGTAGGATTAGATACATACCTGCCCAAGTGAAGTTGCTCTGCCAAAATGAAGTAGCCTAAAGCAGAAGTGATGATCATGCAAAGGGGACTAAACGCTGTTAAGAATACTGGGTCTCTGCTTTGCAATACTACACCTTGCACATAATACGTGATTCCTGAGGTAACTATTCCCTGTAATTTTAAAATTGACTATGAAGAAAAACTCCAACTTATGTGCACTATGTAATTTCAATTATTGAAAGAATTAAAAAGTTCAAATTTAGTTGGAGTACTAACTCAAAGCATCTTCTTAATTATGCAGTAAGTTATCAATATTTGAGATTGAAGATGAAACAAAATTGTTGTGATGGAGCATACTGACCAAGTATAGAGGACCATAGAGCCTAAAGTCCCAACCGATGGCCCATGCCGCAACCCCAGAGTGATGCCCCGCCACCAGTGCCACCACCAGTCCTTGCAAAGCACCCATAGTGCATATCAAGCAGGACAGTGATATTTCCGCCGGATACCTTTTCAATGTCACCGACTGTAAAATGAAGAAGGATGACCAAGCCAAACAACCAAGGAGCAGAAAGAGAGTCCCTGAGATCCAGTGCCTGGGACTCTGAGGGGAGTGAGTTCCATTTTGGTGGTGGCTTGTTTTTGAAGAACTCAAAAGGTTAATAAGAGGGCCTTTGTAAAGTGTCATTACTAATGCCCCTCCAAATGTAACCAACGTCCCAATCACCTTAGCTATGCCTTGTATCTGCTTAAGATTTACACGCTCTAATCTGATACAAAACAAAAAAAACATGCAAGTGGTATTACACACATAAATTTCGCATTACTTTCTTATAATCAGCATCTTCTATAAACTAAACCTTACCTGAGAATTAAAGCTAGCACAAAGGTGACGGAGGGCACAGCATTCATCATAGCAGATGCAAAGGATGCTGAAGTATATTGCATTCCCAAGAAAGTGAACCCTTGATCAATCACTGGCCTAAAATATCACATGGCATAGGGTATTAGTATTACAGTACTATCATCAATATTATTTTAGAAACTAAAGGAGAAACAAATTGTGCTTAAATTTCTTAATTTCTTAGTCTGAAGTGAGTACATATTCCGTCATTCACTTAGGTTATGTTTGGTTGGAGGGAGAGGAAAGGAAAGGAAAGGAAAACACGGAAATCGAGGAGTGATTAGTCCAAGTTCACTCCTCGATTTCCGTGTTTTCCTTTCCTTTCCTTTCCTCTCCCTCCAACCAAACATAGGTTTAGTTTAATGATAATGAATAAGGGCAAAAGCCTAATTATGAAGCTGAAAGTTCTGACTATTTTAAATGTCTTGCTTCCCAGTCAATAATTTTAGATTAAAAAGGTAGTAATCGAAAATGATTCTTAACTTGATGTGGGTTGGATAATAGTTAATACTGTAAAATCATGGAAACTTTTAAATGTTCAATAGGATTGACTCTAGAGGGAAGGAAATTAGCAGCACAGGGATTTCATGTGATTCGGAAAAATAGTTATAATTGTTTTACTTATTTTCTTGCTACAAGTAGAACTTCTTACCTATATGAGCTTTCTTTGACAAACATTCATATTTCCCTTAAGGGCCCGTTTGGTGACCAGGACAGGATAGGATAGGACAGGATAATTAATCATATCTTGTTGTTATCTGTTGTTTGTTGCGCCAGCAGGATATGATAACACTATCCTGTCTTCTATCATATCCTGTCAATCATGTGTAAAAGTTATCCTGAGGGGGAGTTAGGATAGAGCAGGATAAGATACCAGTTATATATTTTCTTTCAGTATCCTAACTCCAAATTAATTTATTTTAATATTATATAATTTATAATTTATAATAATATTAATTAATGAATATAAAAATATTAATTTAACTAAAATAAAAAAATAAATAAAATTTTTATTCATAAATAGTAAAATAGACTACTCACTTACAAATATTGATTTATTAATAATAATAGACTAATTTAATATTTTCATCTCCTATTATTTAAAAATTATTTATCTACTTATATAATAATTTAAATATAAAGTATTTTGAAATAATAATATTTTTAATTTAGTTATTTTTTATTATTTATCACGTGTCACAACTAAGTGAAAAACATTGATTACAAATATTGATTTTTTAATAGTAATAGATTAATTTTTTATTTTCATCTCTTATTATTTAAAACTACTTATCTACTTATATTCTTAATTTAGTTAACTTTTATTGTTAATTATCACGTGTCACAACTAAGTGAAAACCAATCGGTTAACTGCATAATTTTATTTAAAATATAGGGTATCTTCAAAACAATAAAATAGGCTAATTAATAAAATTTAAAATTAATTTTATTTATTTTAAAATATAGACTCATTCATGAAAATGTAAAGAAATTAAATTTAATAGAATGATCAATTTTAAATGTATTTTTTATTCAAATATAAATCTGATACATTTTTCTTTATCATATCATGTCCTTATCATGTGCACATCAAACACAGGATATGATAAGAGTCTATCCTGCTCTTATCCTATCCTGTTGATATCCTATTCACATATCATATCCTATCCTAACTACCAAACAGGAACTAAGTGTATTTTCCATTTGGAATCTCAAGGAAATCTTCAATCAACAATAAGTTGTTTCTATTTTCTAAAAAAAAAGATTAATATTGTCTGTATTAAACTTGTTTTCATGGCTAATTTTTAGTTATTAAATTCATTTGGGAAACTATTTTTATTATAAATCATTAAAAGTGAATCTATAATATATTTATTTTTATTTAAATAAGTTTTAAAAACATTATAGGTTGGCGACCATAATTTAAAAAGAACGTCGAGTAACTGACAACTTTTTTTTTGAACTTGTAACTAACAACTTTAATCATCAATAGTTTTAGAAAAATTTGAAATTACCTGAATTTGAAAAGACCATCAAGCTAATGAGGGCTAACCCAATGACCAAAGTTTAAAAAGAACGTCAAGTTACACAACCATAATTTAGGCAGACCGCCAAGTTAATGATTACTTAATCTTTGGTAATTAGGCGGTCATATTTTAAAATACCGACAGCTTTGACAATTGGTAAGTTGGCGATAACTAATCCTGCTAAAGGAGTCACTTGCCGCTAACTTACTGACAATGTAGACTTTCGATAACACTTTTTTTTATATTTTTCTCAAAAACATGCTTTAGTGACCACCATTGATAAGATTTTGCAACGGCATTTAGCTCATTGGTAATTACATGTTTTCAAAATAATGAGGCTATCTTTAATGAGGGTATACTGATGCTAACTATATAGACAGGTATTAGATCATTACTCCAAAAATGCGAGCGCCATTATCTGCATAAAGACAGAGATTGTCATCTTTGGCCTAACTTTCCTGCAAAATTGTAAGAAAATAGGGAATTAGACAAAGATAAGGTAAATTCCACCTTTAAACTTTTATCACACGGTACGTTAGCCACTGTATCATGTATAATAGCCCAAATACATATTTTCGAAAGAAATAATACATCAAATACAAAGTGAAACAGGGTAGATATAGCAATAGCACCTTTCAAAAATCAGTGCAAAAGGAGCCAGAGCAATTGCAGCAATGACATTGCGATAAACAATGAACACAAAACGATTCATTCCATGGTTGATACTGGCCATGGAAATGATGTATGCTCCTGCAAACCCAAACTGCAGCCCCACAGTTAACAAATAAGGCTTTGCCTTAATCATTCTCTTGCCAAAATTAGCACCACATATTTCTTTCATTCTTGTAGTGTTTGAGAAAATAAGGAAAAAATTGCAGCTATTGTTTGGAAACTCTATGATGAATGATGATGAGGTACTCTCAAGTGTGTCAACTGGGTTTCCTTATAAACACCCAAGACCAAGAGTGATGATTAAGACAAATTGCATTAGTGAGAGAGCAAGAGGATAAGTGATAAGAATCTTAGCCCTCCCAGTTTTAAAGTTTCCACTTTTAATCCTCTTAAATGAAAGCTATATTATTATCTAGTGGGAGTACCCTGTTTGGTTGATTCCCTCACTCTGATAAATTAATTGCCCTGAGTCAGAGTACACTTTGGTAGAAGCAGCTAGTTTTTTCCCAAGCCCACTATAATAATTCATAACTTCATTTCTTTATAATTAAAATAAGGCTTAATTCTAGTTTGGACCCCTGATGTTTCGCAAATGTGTGGTTTGCATCCCCTGTGTTTAAAATGTGCGGTCAACATCCCGTATGATTCCAAAACGATCTATTGAGGCCCTTCCGTTAAGTTCCGTCAGTTGACTAAACGGAACTCGCTGACGGTGTATTTTTTTTTTGAAAAAACAAATTAGTGACGGAAATAATCCGTCACAAACTTAATTAACTTCGTCACAAAATTGATCTTCATCTTCCTCAACTGAACATCTCAAAATAAAACATCACCCTCACCACAAAATTGATCTTGATCTTCCCCATGACCCATCACTACCAAACCCATAACCAACACGCTAAGCCACCACCCAACACCCTCACCCTCACCCCACCCCAGAGAACTTCTTCCTCTCTTTTTTTCCCAACAACCCCGCCCCAGCAAATTGAGCCGCAACCACCCATAAACCCAACCCCACCCCAGTAAACACAACAACCCAGAGATGAAGGAGGAAAGGTGTGAGAGAAACCCAGAACGCATTTTCCCTCTCAGTGTCACAGAAGTGTTCCATGACTATTCTCGATCTAGAATGTTTCAACTAAGTTTCTCTCAATTTTGGATTCTTCACCTTCTGATTCTGGGTATTTCTCTCAAAACCATTTCCCCTTTTTCGTTGAAGAAAATTGTTTCTGAAAAATTGCTTTTGGGTTATGAAAATTAATCCCCTTCTGATTTTGGGGATTTCTTCATAAAACCGTTTCCCCTTTTTCGTTGAACCAGCTTCTGAATTTTTTTTTTTGGAGGCAAGTTTCCAATTCTAGAAATGTTAAGAAGTATCCACTATTTCACCCATGAATGAGATCTTGAATGTTTGCTGATGGATAAGCAGATACAAATAGATACATATATTTTTATCTTTTCAAATAATCAAATTTGCCACCACTAAATAAATGGTGGAAAATAATAACCTACTAATCGTGAAATTTATCAGAATATTAGTACATAAAGAAAAATTTCATGCTAGGAGGTTAATGTGGAGATCAAAGTCTCCCTCTACTGTGATATTGATCTGTAAGTGGACACCTACAAGAGAAATGGAGGTCAATGCAGGTTAAAGGCTTTACACAGCTCCTTGTTTCAGTTGCCATTAACTAGGAGTTTCAACAATTTAGCTAAAGGTGCTTTCTTCATCATACCAAATATCTACTAAGAAATCACCAGCTTCTGAAAATTTGTTATGGGTTTTAAAATTGTTCTCCCTGATTCTCTGGTTCTGGAACTTTGTTATGGATTCTGAAATTGGTCAGGTAGGTCGTGGTGGTGGTGCGGTGGTTTTGGCCAGGTGGATCCCGGTGGTGCGTGGGAAGAAGAAGAGAAAGGCGTGGTTCCGTTTAGTCAACTGATGGAACTTAACGGAAGGGCCTCAATAGATCGTTTTGAAATCATGCGGGATGTTGACCGCACATTTTAAACACAGGGGATGCAAACCGCACATTTGCGAAACACCAGGGGCCCAAACTGGAATTAAGCCTTAAAATAAATATGTATACAACTATGAAAGGAAATTTGGCCACTAATACATCAAATCTGATCTAATGCTAAATGTCATGTCAAACATCAACATCCCTTAATGCAAAAGCTAATGGATGCACATTATATCCTCTGATTTGGTAATGGATTTGATTTTGGTTTAGAGTTGTACTGTTATCGGGCTTACAACTTTTGTATTATGTGGGCTTACCGAATTTGTACTATTGGGCCAGGCGACCCATGACCCGAACGGGTCAAAACACCATAATATATAAGGAGGACACCGCCCATGCGGTGGGGGATCCAACACTTTTTTTTACTCATTTGCTATCTTGTCATTTTCTACTTTTGTGGCCTAATTGCTTAGCCCTGACCGGAGATTTAGACCGGAACATTGGCGCCCACCGTGGGGCCGAGGAATTCAATCCTAGGCTTCAAATTCACTGAAAATGGTGAATCGATCTGG
The DNA here is from genome assembly GCF_012489685.1 of Lotus japonicus. NCBI lineage: Eukaryota > Viridiplantae > Streptophyta > Magnoliopsida > Fabales > Fabaceae > Lotus > Lotus japonicus. The sequence continues at coordinate 62,654,054 of NC_080041.1, read as the reverse complement.
AGCAAACGGAAGGGACAATCATGTTAACCATGAAAATGTTCCGCCCGACATTTTGCAACAGATCATGGCGGATCTAACTGATCTTCGTCAACACAATCAACAACTGCAAACTCAACTTGCTGAGATCAACCAAGATCGGGGCTTGCATGAGGGCGATCGTAGAATGGCAGAGATGGTGGTAGATTTCCAACCGTTCACAGAAGACATTGCAAACACAACCGTTCCAGATAATTTGAAGACTTTGGTTCTTGATTCTTACTACGGAGATTCTGACCCCAAGGATCATTTGGTGTATTTCAACACCAAGATGGTTATTGTGGGCGCTTCAGATGCTCTGAAGTGTAAAATGCTTCCTTCAACTCTTAAGAAGTCAGCAATGACTTGGTTTACAACGCTCCCACCGCGTTCAATTGCAGGGTTCATGGATTTATCGGCGAAATTCTTGTCCCAATTTTCAACTAGTCGCGCCCAGAAAGTGACTCCAGCAGCCTTGTTTAATTTGCAACAGAGGCATAATGAAAGCCTTCAATCCTTTATGGGGCGTTTCAATCAATTGTCCGTGCATTTGGAGGATAAAATGCCCGAAATTTGCATTGCGGCTTTTGAATTGGGTCTTCAATCAGGAAGTTTGAATAGCAGTTTGAGTCGTAAGCCCGTGGAGACAATGGCGGAGTTGCGAAGCAGGGTACAGGGTTTCATTCGGGAGGAGCAAAGTGATCGCATAAAGAGAAACCGTAAAAGTGCGGCGGTAACTGGCCAACAACAGCAGTTAGATTCGAAAAAGGCGGTGGTTAATGATCAGCGTTCGGGCGGAGCGGTTACAAAAGGAGAGAGAGGTTACAATAATTCAAGTCGTTTTGATAACCGCTCTAATTTTCGCAATCGTGCTTAGCCTTATGGAAATCGTGGTTATGGATCGATGACGTGGACCAGAAACCAACAAGACAGGTCGACCCCACTCGCGGTTAATTTAACTGAAGCATTGCACATGTGTCTGGAGGCGAACACAATTCGTTTTCCTAAACAACCAAAACGCCCACCAGGCAACGTGGACAGGAGTAAGTGGTGTGAGTACCACCGAATCGCGGGACACAATACAGATGATTGTTTTACCCTAAAGAAAGAGATTGAGGCATTAATAAAAGCAGGCTACACGTGTCAACTGGATGGGCGAAAGGAGTCGGAGGGAGCTGGAACCTCAACGAAGCGTGATGATACAGGGAAGGAAATTGAAGAGTCTGAACCAAAGAAGCAAGCTGGCGCTGAAACTAAAGGGCGCATTCATTCTATATTTGGGGGATTTCGAGGAGGAGGTATGACTAATTCTTCAAGGAAAAGGTATGTTCATTCCATTAATGCTGTCTATACAAACGATTGGGGAAGTTGGGGAGTCAATCAGCCCGATATTACATTCACTGTTAGAGATTTTGAGGGAGTACAACCTCATGAAGATGATCCCATTGTGGTGATGTTAAAAGTCGCTGATTACGAAATTGAGAGGGTACTGTTGGATCAAGGGAGTTCTGCAGATTTGATATATGGCGATGCATTTGAAAAGTTAGAGCTTACGGAAACTGATCTGTTACCGTACGATGGGGCATTAGTTGGTTTTTCTGGTGAAAAAGTATTTGTTAGAGGATATGTGGAGCTGAATACTGTGTTTGATGAAGGTAAAAATGAGAAAGCCTTTGCCATTAAGTTTCTTGTGGTACAGTGCACATCGCCGTATAATGTGCTTATTGGAAGACCATCGCTTAACAAGCATGGGGCGATTATTTCAACAAGGCATTTAACAGTTAAGTATCCATTGGATAAGGGCGGAGTTGGAACTTTGAAGGCTGATCAGGTGGTTGCTAGGAAGTGCTATTCTGACAGTTTCAAACAGTATGGTCACATGGGAAAAAGAGCAGTGAAGGAGGGACATAGAGTTTTTGGAGTTGATGTTGATCAAGATGAGGTTAGTTTGGACCCAAGAGAGGGCTTTTCAGATTTTAAGGTGACTCCAGAAGAGGAAACAAAGACAGTGAAGGTGGGCGAAAGGAATTTGAAGGTTGGGGTAAACTTAACTCCAATCCAGGAAAGCAGACTGGTGCAATTGTTAGCTGAGAACATGGACTTGTTTGCTTGGAGCGCCCAAGATCTTCCAGGAATTGATCCAGAGTTCATTTGCCACAAATTGGCATTGAACCCTGGAGTGAAGCCGATCGCCCAGTTGAAGCGTAAAATGGGCGAAGAGAAAGCATTGGCGGTGAAAACAGAGACTAATAAGTTAATTGATGCAGGTTTTATAAGGGAAGTGAAGTATCCTACTTGGTTGGCTAACGTTGTCATGGTCAAGAAGAGTAATGGAAAATGGCGAATGTGCACAGATTATACGGATTTAAACAAGCATTGTCCAAAGGATTCATATCCATTGCCGAACATAGATAAGTTGGTGGATCGGGCTTCGGGATTTGGAATGTTGAGTTTGATGGACGCGTACTCGGGCTATCATCAAATTCGAATGTATGCGCCAGATGAAGAGAAAACAGCATTTATGACGAACCAAGCGAATTATTGTTATCAAACCATGCCGTTTGGGCTTAAGAATGCAGGAGCAACTTATCAGCGATTGATGGACAGAGTCTTTGAAAAGCAAGTGGGGCGTAACATGGAAATTTATGTGGATGATATGGTGGTCAAGTCAGAGGAAATGGGCGGTCATTGTACGGATTTGGCTGAGGCTTTTGGAGAAATCAGGAAGCATAACATGCGTTTGAATCCGGAAAAATGCTCTTTTGGAATTCAGAGTGGAAAATTTTTAGGCTTTATGATTACTCGGAGGGGAATTGAAGTTAATCCGGATAAATGCAAAGCAATTCTAGAAATGCAGAGCCCAACATCGGTGAAAGAAGTACAGAAGTTAACAGGAAGGATTGCGGCCTTATCACGATTTTTACCATGCTCAGGGAGTAAGGCGGCTCCATTCTTTCAGTGTTTGAGGAAGAACAAAGCTTTTCAATGGACAGATGAGTGCGAGCGGGCTTTCCAAACTCTAAAGGAGCATCTAGCTAAGCCTCCCATATTGTCAAAACCAATTCCAGGTATTCCGTTGTCAATTTTCATTTCCATATCAGATAATGCTGTGAGTTCTGTCTTATTGCAAGAATGTAAAGAGGAGTTGAGAATTATATATTTTGTGAGCCATGCTTTACAAGGGGCTGAGACAAGGTATCAAAAAATAGAAAAAGCTGCACTAGCTTTGATTATCACCGCCCGAAAGTTGAGGCCTTATTTTCAAGGTTTTCAAATCAAAGTCAAAACCGACTTTCCCTTACGCCAAGTACTTCAAAAGCCTGATTTAGCAGGGCGTATGGTTTCTTGGGCTGTCGAATTGTCAGAATTTGGTATAGTATTTGAGAAGAAGGGACAAATAAAGGCGCAGGGCTTGATAGATTTTGTGAATGAGATGTCTCCGGAAGAAAAAGTACCAGAAGAAGTGGAATAGTTCTTATCTGTTGATGGGTCATCAAATCTGAAAGGAAGTGGAGCTGGTATAGTTTTGGAGGGACCAGGTGGAGTAATTATAGAGCAATCTCTTAAGTTTGACTTCAAGGCGAGCAACAATCAGGCAGAATATGAAGCAATAATAGCTGGGGTGAGGCTTGCTTTGGAGATGAATGTACGTTGTATTGTAATAAAAACTAATTCTCAGCTTGTGGCGAATCAGATAAAGGGAGATTATCAGGCGAAGGATGTTCAGTTGGCTAAGTATTTAGTAAAGGTTCAAGAATTGTTGAAGCAGATGTACAAGTTTCAGGTAAATCATGTTCCGAGGGAGGAAAATACAAGGGCTGACATATTATCCAAACTTGCAAGCACGAAGAAACCAGGTAACAACAAGTCTGTAATTCAAGAGACTTTGAAGGGTCCAAGTGTGAAGGAGGATGATGTTATGGTGGTTACGGGCGGAGCAGCATTAGATTGGATGGATAGAATTCGAATGTGCCTGGAAGCGGATGGGTCAGATTTAGCTCTGTTTTCAAAGGACCAAATACGAGAGGCGAGTCGTTATACTATGATGGGCGGACAACTTTACAGGAGGGGCGTAGGAGTACCGTTGTTAAGGTGTGTTAGCAAAGAGGATGCAGAAAGGATTATGTTTGAGGTGCATGAGGGGGTCTGTGCCAGTCATGTAGGAGGAAGATCTTTGGCTTCGAAGGTGTTGAGGGCAGGATTTTATTGGCCAACTTTAAAGGGCGATTGTATGGAGTATGTTAAGAAATGTGAAAAGTGCCAAGTTTTTGCTGATCTTCACAGGGCACCTCCTGAAGTTTTAAGTTCAATGAGTTCTTCATGGCCATTTGCAATGTGGGGCGTAGATATTCTGGGTCCATTCACTCCAGCAGGGGCGCAAGTCAAGTTTGTTTTGGTGGCGGTGGATTATTTCACAAAGTGGATTGAAGCAGAGTCAATGGCGAAGATAACAGCTGAGAAGGTTAAAAAATTTTATTGGAGGAAGATAATCTGCAGGTTTGGAGTGCCAGCAACCATTGTTTCTGATAATGGAACACAGTTTACAAGCAAGAAGGTCAGGGATTTTTGTGCAGAGATGGGAATTGAAAACAGGTTCGCTTCAGTGGAACACCCACAATCTAATGGGCAGGTTGAAGCAGCAAACAAGGTGATTTTGAATGGCGTGAAGAAGAGATTGGGCGAAGCAAAAGGATTATGGGCTGATGAATTGATCACAGTGGTTTGGGCTTACAACACAACACCCCAATCCACTACTGGAGAAACACCTTTCAAGCTTGCTTACGGAGTTGATGCAATGATTCCAGTGGAAATACAAGACATGACTTTTCGAGTGGCTACATATGAAGAAAACCAGAATCGGGAAAATGTTCTAGTGGACTTGAACTTGGCAGATGAGGTTAAAGCAGAAGTTCGTTTAAGGGAGGCTGCAGTCAAACAAAGGTCAGAAAGGCGTTATAATACACGAGTGGTGCCTAGGAGCATGAAAGTGGGTGACTTGGTATTACGCAGAAAGGCAAAAAGTCCAACCGATTCAAAGCTGACACCTAACTGGGAAGGTCCATACAGAATTCTGCGAGATTTGGGGCAAGGGGCTTACCACTTGGAGGAGTTATCTGGGCGCAGGGTTCCAAGGGCATGGAATGTACAACACTTGCGCTATTACTACAGTTGAAGTTGTGTTCTGTTTGTTTCGTTTCAGTGTGTTGTTATTCTGTTCAAAGACTACGTCGTATTCATTGTTTGTGGTTTCTGTATTTGCTTAAGTGTCAAGACTATGTGGTTTGTCTATTAAGACTTGGTAGCATGCACTCTTTTCTCTACCCATTAGGGAGAGTTTTTAACGAGGCATGATGTTAATTTTTAATGAAAAAACAGGTATGCACTCTTTTCTCTACCCCAGGCGGGAGAGTTTTTAACGAGGCATAACCTTTAAAAATTTCTTGAGTGCTTTGTTAGCATTTAAGTTACTTTTCAACTTAGGTCTATCAATTGGGCGATTCCAGACAATTGAGAAAGAGTAAGTCTCTTAAAACTAGAGCGTTTGACCACGAATTCATAAGCATAGCCTTAACTTGGATTAAGCTTGTCCAACTTAAGCACAAAGTCTCCAAGCGAGCAAATTTCTATATCAGAACAAATTGCGCTTCTGATCTTTTTATTTTTGATTCACTTCAAAATGCAAAGGCCTTGTGAATTCAAAGAATAGTTGTTAAAGAAAAATCAATTTTTTCTTGAAACAGAAAATTTTGAATAAGCCCAGGGCTTCGAGTTTTGTAAGAATCTGTCAAAGCCTTCTTTATAAGGTAGACAACTTGTTAAGATCAACGCCTTTGTGGATAAACGAGTCCAGAAGAGAGGTATTTTCGCAGTACATTATTTTCATATTCTTATACTGTTAGAGCAGTACTTTAAGCTTAGAGAACACAATAACTTTCGAGTTAGATTACTGAGTTATTACTTTTTAAGAAGGTATGGGAGATTTTAGAGGAAGATAAGTGATTTTAAAGCATAGTATAGGGGTGACACTTTGAACTTAAAACTTTGTTGCATTAAAATTAGAGGGGGGGGCGTTACATTTAATTTAAAGCGGGGGCTGCAGGAAGTAAAAAGCAGGAAACTAAGTCAACCGTTTGGTATAAGACCAACGGGAAACAAAATACCATTTCAACTACTTTTCTCAAAAGGGGACTAATTGTTTTCCCCTTCGCCCTCTTTGTTGTTGTCGTTGTTGTCTTTGTCTTCTTCTTCTTCCTCTTCTTGTTCTTTTTCTTCTTCCTCGTCAAAGTTGGGCGTGATTAATCTTCCCTCGATGATCCTAGCATAAGGATCAATACCTTCGGTCTTGATGGGAATGTCAGGGTTGAGGAGCAAAATTTGTTCTTTGGCCTTGTTAAAGCCAGCTTCAAGTTGGGAAAGGATGGAAGCCTTCAAGGAGGTGGTTTCGGCGGAAAGGGTAGCAACGGATTCTTTCAAATTCATGTTCTCAGAGACGAAAAGATCTGCCTTTTCCTTCATCTTTTTATTTTCTTCTTCTTTCGCCTTCATCAAGGCTTGATCATCTTGGAAGGCCTTCTGCAGTTTCTCAAGTTCCAAAGTCAGATCCGCGACTTTCTTCTCACTGGCTTGATTAGACTTTTCCATCAACTTCATAGCAGATTTCAGTTTGGCATTTTCCTTCTCTTGATCTTCAAGTTTTTTGGAAGCAGAAAGCCCATCAAACCCATGAGATTCAATCTCAATCATTTTGGAGATGGCTGCAATCTCTAAGCCTTTAGTCATCAAAGCTTGACACGCTTCTTGAAGGCCGATTTTCCTGATTCTCTCCCTGTCAGCCTCAAAAACCAGGTTAGTGTCCACCAAGGAGTTAAAGTTAACGCGAGAATCCCAGAGTGAAGTGACGTCATGGGAAGTCATATCCTCAAATTCTTTAAGGGTGTATTTCCACGAAGGGGGTGGGGCGCTGGAAGATCCATGTTGATTTCCTCCCTTTGTTGTGAATCCCTTCATGGACGTTTGGATGGGAGTTTTCTCAGTGGTCTTCTCAGAGGCTTGATTCTTTCTTTTCTTTTTTGGGGGCTGACTCCTGTTTGATTCTGAATGACTTCCTTCTGGCTCGGTCAGAGTTTTTGCAGGAGAAGGCTTGTTTTTCAACGCCTGTTGCTCACGACGGAAGCGAAGGATGTCATCTTCAGAAAGGCGTGCCATCTTAGCTGAAATGGATAAGAAAATATATTAAGTCAGAAGTCAGTGAAAAAGATGCAAGTTAGAAATACAAAAGGGGCGGTCCTTACCAACAAATTTTGCTAAGTTTCTTTTTTTGAATGCATCGTAAAAATCTGTGAGGTTTAGATTAATCGTTGACAAGAAGTCAACTTCCAGTTTTTCATCAATTGTCAGAGAAGTTTCAGGTACTTTGTAAATAAGTTCAGGCTTATCAGTCCAGTAAAAGGGGAATCGGGGGGTGCCATCATCAAAGTAGAAAATATCTCTATTTTGTTCAGATTCTCTAAGTTTGAAAAATTTGGCTTTCCAATGTTTGTAATTGCTCCTAAAAAAGGTAAATAAGCCACTCCCCCTAGCGGAAGATAAAGAAATATATTCGCCTTTTACTTTCATTCCAGAGGTTTCAAAGAAGGAAAAGAACTTCTTGCAGGTAGGGACTATATTTAAGCAGACGCATAACAGTTCAAAAGCTCTAAGGTAAGCCCAACCATTAGCAGAGAGTTGAGTTGGGGCGATGTTCATTAGAGTTAGGCTAGAACAGGTGAAATCGGAAAGGGGAAGCTTGTACTCAAGATCTAGGAAGATGGTTTTGAAGAAATAGGTATGATTTCTGCCGTTGGAGTCAGGTTTTCCAAAACAACAAGGTTCATCAGGGTCACAGGCAATGATGTCTAAATGGGCTTCATTTCCGTCAGCCCTAAAAGTGTATTGGGTTAACAAATCCAGTACTTTGGGAATGGTACGAAATTCACTAAACCTAGTTGCGATTTTGCGTGAGATCCATAATGAATCAGCGGCTGTGGATTCCTTACGGTTTTTAGGTGCTTTACGGGGATTTTTGGCAACCATTTTGGAGAACCTACCTGAAATTAAAGAAGAGGGGGGTTGTCAGGGTAGAAATGTGATGAATAAGTTGTTATAGGTATGTTAGGCAGCCAGGTTTCAAATTCTGGGTAAAATGATTTATGTGCAGAAAATTTTGGTATGATTTCTAAGTTTAGGAGAAGGAGCAGCAGTATATGAAGTGTAAAAACTTAAGGTTGATAAATAAGTACTTGAAGGGAATGAGGATTTACCAGGAGAAAATTGTAGAACCTTGAGGGAGGTGAAAGCGTTTTTGTGAGAATTCCTGAAAGTTCTCCAGGTACTTGAGACAGAGCAGCGAATATCTTTAGAAGTTATGGAGAAAATTACTAGAAAGTTGGGAAGGTAGAGGATGGTAAGAAAAAGATTTTGGGTCACGTTTTATAGTGTTAATGGGTTCCAGGCGCGTCGATTCATATGTAGGCAGAATCAATAAACTTTGAGACGTGTCTCTTAAGGGGCCTTTAATTTTTACCTTGGAAACGTTTCTGGAAAGTAAACGGGTTTGCGTGTGGATAGAGTTGAGAATAGGTAATTATTACTTTTGTGCCGTTTGATAGAGTTATGTCAGTGGAAATTAAATGCTGAGTGGAGGTGAATTTTGGGAAACGTCAGGCGTCGTTTCACCATGGGGTTTCAAATTTCAAAATATTTGCATATCTTATCTGTGATTATGACAGGAATATGACAGTGAAGTGATGGGAAGAGATCTCGGTCAGAATCTTAAAAAAGAGAGCAGGTGGAGTAACTTCAATGATCGACAAGGGCGAAGCTCCTTTCTAGGCATAGGTTCTTTTACTTGTTACAAGGGCGAAGTTGATGTTGTTTATTAAGGGCGAAGTTGATGTTGTTTATTATGTATCATCTTTTGCTTGTAACAAGTTGTTTAGGCTTAGTGTTATTAACTTTATATGTTAAGGGGCTTTGAGTATTGTATTGTGGGCTTACTTAAAAGACACACTGCACCTTAAAATGGCTTTTAAGATTAGGTGTCTTGTGGGCTTGTGTACTGTTATCGGGCTTACAACTTTTGTATTATGTGGGCTTACCGAATTTGTACTATTGGGCCAGGCGACCCATGACCCGAACGGGTCAAAACACCATAATATATAAGGAGGACACCGCCCATGCGGTGGGGGATCTAACACTTTTTTTTACTCATTTGCTATCTTGTCATTTTCTACTTTTGTGGCCTAATTGCTTAGCCCTGACCGGAAATTTAGACCGGAACAAGAGTGAACAATTCTTTTCACATTAACTATCATATATTACCACATCATAACTTTTGAAATAATTTTTAGAAAATAATTAATCTTTGTTAATTGTAATTAACCATGTCCAAGTGTGCTGCTTTGGGTAGCATGATTGAGGTTCAGCTTTTTATTTCAGCCTCTACCACTCAATGGATTGGTGGAGGATATGGAGTTATTGAAACTTTATTGTCCGGGCACTAATAAAAGAACATGAAACAGGTAAGCAAGTAAGCATGGCCGAGCAAAACAAAATGCAAATTGTAAGCCCCCATTATACATGGATATTATTGAAATTATACTTCTTCTTGTGCGGATGTGTATTGGAGTAATAGACATGCGTTTGCTAATTAGAAGTCTAAATGAAATTTGGAATTTTGTAATTTATGCGAGAAATAGTATTTGTTTTACGTAAGATGTACGTAGCTGCTGTGGATGGAAGTTTAGAAAAGGTAAAGATAATGTTTTGGAAGGATAAAAATATGTACCCAAATGGTGTTGCATTCTGAGCGTATTCAGAATTTTCTTGTTGAGTGGGCGAAATAAAATACTAGAAATTTTCGTACCAATGAATAGTGTGTGTATGTATATATTATATTTCAAATCATAAAAAAATTATTTAAATTGAACTCTTCGTTTTTTCATGGTACTAAATTTATTTATTATTGTATTAACATTTATCTATAGCTTAATTCCAACTTTAGTCTCTGACGTTTACCAAAACAACGATTTTAGTCCCTCACCTAATTTAATTACAAGAATAGTCTCTCACGTTCCCTCCCGTTTGCAACGTTAGTCCTTCCGTCTAATTGTTAACGGAAAAGGCTTATGTGGCAACGCACATGCCTCTCATGTGACCAAGAAAAATGATTTAACTGCACTTTTGGTCCCTGACTTATACACATTATGTAGTTTTGGTCCTTAAAGTTCAAAAATTGCATTCAAATTATATAAAAACAAAAAAAAACCAGAAAATAATAAGTATTCATATTCTCCAAATTTAATTGCATATTTATTAAATCATAATCAGGCATAATATTATAAATTTTAATTTTAAATAATTAAAAATATATGTATTGATTTGTTTACACTTTATAGAATAATAAAAATATCTTTAATTAATACATTCAACTTAATATAAAAGATATCGAAAAAAAAATGGAGGATTATATATAAATAATTTCAATTTAAATTAAATAGGATAGAAAGAAAAACAATTATGATTGTTATCAAAACATTACTGAATAAGAATTTAAATAAATGTTTTATAAAATCATAATCAGGCATAGTAAAATAAATTTAAATTTGAATTCAATTTTTGAAGAAGATGAATAGTTATCATTTTCTATTTCTTTATTGTTTTTTATTAATTTGGATGCAATTTTTGAACTTTAAGGACCAAAACTACACAATGTGTATAAGTAGGGGACCAAGAGTGCAGTTAAATCATTTTTTTAGTCACATGAGAGGCATGTGCGTTGCCACATAAGCCTTCTCTGTTAAAAATTGGACGGAAGGACTAACATTGCAAACGGGAGAGAACGTGAGAGACTAGTCTTGTAACTAAATTACGTGAGGGACTAAAATCGTGGTTTTTGTAAACGTCAGGGACTAAAGTTGCAATTACTTTATCTTTTCAGCAATTTTCCTCTCAATGTATACAACTAATACATTTATGAAAAAGTCATCTTCAATCTTGTTGCGAATCTGAGTCTTAACTACTTTCATTGCAGAAAAAGTTCGCTCTGTAGACGTTGTTGAAACAGAAAGCGTTAAAACAAGACATATCAATCTATCAACAAGTGAAAACATTGTTGTTTTCCAGTTTTAACTAATCTCTGGTAAAACTTTTATAAACTGAACAACTTTCCTAAATTAGGATCTCTCGAAACATCTAAATGGTAATGTCTTAGTTGAAACGGAAAATTCATTTTTTTCAGATCGGAAAAATCGTCTTATTTTGATCGATGGACAAATGTTTTTTTTTTTTGGGGGGGGGGGGAGTAAAGATAGAAAAAGTTTCTTCCGAAAATTTCATATAGTCCGCACGATTTTTGAAATTCTAGGGGGGCAGTCGCGCCCTGCCTGCCCCCCGCTGGATATGCCCCGGGTTGCATTCACTATCTCATATATATGAGATTGTGTTATGCCAATTAAAAATCACTCATATAAGATTATAAATGTTATATTCATGTATTTTTAATTAGACTTGACTTAATCTCATTGGTTGAGATTGAAAATGAAACATCATTCAAGAACAACAGATCTCAATCCGTGTTGGAAATGACCGATTAATTATTGTAAGAGTCTTGCAAATGGACACTCATTGTCTTCCTTGCTATGAAAATCCTTTAACAAGAGATATGTAAAGGTTTTTTCACGCAAGATTAAGGCAGAAATCAGAGCAAACAACACTTACAAATCAAGGGTATCAAACTCTATAGGAAAAAAGTACAACATAAGATCATAAATGCACATTAAGAAACAAGCTAGTATGCTCTAGTTCACTCCAAATAGTGTAGACCCAAACATGAACATAAAACCTAACATAATCACAAGTAGAAAGCTGTAACACCCCGATTTCGGTGGTGCCACTTTAGTGACTTTAAATCAATAGTGCGGAAAATGCGTAAATATTTTTTTCGTTTTATTTTCAAATAGAAGACTTAACATAATGAAGACTCAACCCAAAGATGATAAACATGAAGTAATTGGAGATAGTGCCCGCAGGCGAATAAGTACATCCCATGGTCAGAGCCATGAGTTTTATGAATACAGTTTTCAAGAAGATAAGTCAGCCCCAAACGGCCTTCGAAAGACTTCCTATGCCTGACAAACTCTCTGTGATCCTCCTGGAAGAGAACCACACAAAAGCTAATAGTCGGGGATCTACCCTGTCCCAAAATGAGAAATGACAATCAGAGCTGTGAAAACAATCCCCCATATAATATACTCTTAACATCGACCCTCATCCGATTATGCATGAAGTCCGGGTCCACGTCGAAGGCTCAGTAATAGTCATTGCGCTCAGGATCCTCCCCGAACGACGAACCATCTTGAATCAGATGTTGGACGTCTGGCAGCAGGCCGACCGCCCAAACACAACCATACACACAAAGCCAAGGCGCTAGGGTCAACTCACAGAATATAATAGATAATAGAAGCAACATGTGATGAATAAAGGGGTATATATATATAGGTTGTATATATACATATAAGTTCTGTATCGTCTACCCTAAGGTTTATACATAGCATGTTATCAAGTCTCTAATACAATTCAATCATCAAAACACATAACGATGTTTATCAACATCAAATCATCGAAACACATAACGATGTTTATCAACATCAAATCATCAAAACACATAACGATGTTTATCAACATCAAATCATCAAGATCTCAACAAATATAGTTAGAGTGCATGATATGTCAATGCAACGTCAATTCAAAAGGTTCCGGAAGAAGTAGGCTGGGCACGATCGAGTCGGTCCTAACACTGGCATTGTGTCGACCATAACCCTCGGGTGTCACTTACAACCTTGACATAGCCGGATCAGTCCTAACCCTGTGGGTCGACTTTTCCCTCCGCTATGCCTGACAATCAACAGGTCGATCCTAACCATACGGTCGATCATATCCCCCATCGAATGCCCGAGTTACCCGAAGGCATATACTGTACCCGAAGGCATATACTGTACCCGAAGGTATATACTGTACCCGAAGGCATATACTGTACCCGAAGGCATATACTGTACCCGAAGGTATATACTGTACCCGAAGGCATATACTGTACCCGAAGGTATATACTGTACCCGAAGGCATATACTGTAGTTATAGACCAAAACTTGCTTAATCAGCAAAAGTGTTAGAGTTTATTGGCTCTACTGTACCCTAAGGTAAATGTCGATTCTGCGACAAAAGACAGATAACTATAAAAAGAGTGCAATCACTCATGATAACTTCTCGAGTCATACGACTCATCTAATTCGATGGTCAAAACTGCTCAAAGAGCGAAGGAGTATTCGACATACTCAGAAACTTACAGTTTTCCCATAACTTGGATTCGACGACAATTCTCATTTTCCAAAACTAATGTTCAAGCCCTAAACTTTCGTCTGAGTCTTTTATCATTATATTAAGTGTTTTGAGGTTGTTTAATACATTATGGAGGTTCATTATGAAATTGTTTAAGTTTCGTCTCTAATCCTATTAGTTTCAAAGATCCCATAATTCCAATGATTCCCTGGAGAAGGTCTCAAAACAAAAGGTCCATCATCACCCAAGTAATGGCCCGAGAAGTTCCCAGGTAAGCTGGCCGGGCACAATGCCTCATTAAAAGCCCTTCTTGCCTTAGACAGAACAACCCAAGTTCTTACGTGAATTCAAATGGGGTTTTTCCAATATCATTTTCAAACTCAATTTTCCTTTGAGAAGGTCTCGATCCATAAAACAATAATAGGGTACGAACCTCGGTCCGTCCCATCAAACTTTATCCAAAAACTCGTCAGGAGTCTGGCATAACTACCCGTTATCCACTATCTTGACGTTCCTCACTCATTCGCACAATTGCACGGTATATTCAATATAGTCAGCAATTCAAGTGCGTAATAGAAAGACACAATATAATCAATATAATCCAAATATCATGTGAACAAGTAATCACATAGCCTATAGTTAACCATTTAACAATTAAGCATGCGAGTCAGTTATCAACATATCAATGCGATAAATCCTAATCTCCCATGTCGGCCGAAGCCTAGAAAACGGAGACACACGTCTCAATCAGTTCACTCTGCCGAAGCCTTCAGAAAGCATTTTCAATCTAGACAATTCATATGCATAAACAATAATTCAAGTCGAATTTATCGACGCCTACAAAGCATTAGCTAGCAAGTAAGTTGCCCTAACCTCGAACTCGTCCAGTGTGTTCAAGCAAGGCTCCTTCACAATCCTCTTTTCCTGCTCCAAGTGTTCCTCCAAACGAATCTTTGAGCAAACGAAGCGAAGGTCAATCAAAACAAGTCAATTCGGTCAATACAATACTAACTAGTGTTTAGACAAAGCTTAAGAAGCTTCAGAGTACAATTTTTAAGCATGAATAGACGATAGATCCTCGCTCGCTAAAACGAGCATAACTCGAGCTACAGAACTCGGAATGACACGAAACCAGCGCCAAAATTTCGACAATCGAAGGAGCTACGCAATGACTCAGGTCATAGAGACCAAAAAATTATTTTTGGACACGGTACCCTAAGCAATAGGTTTCGGCCACTATGTAAAATAGGGTTTCCGAACTTTTTCTTCGATCCAAATTGATTCCTAGGTATTCTTAGGCGATATCTAGGCCAAGGAAACTCTCAGAAAAATTATCGAACCGAAAACTGGCGCAGGGGTATTTTGGTCATTATTTTTAGCTCAGAATTTCAAAATCAGAGTTTCGAAAAACAAATTAGATGGGGTTGATACTAACGACGATTATGACGACTAATCTTACTAACGCTAAGCTCAGTCGAGGGTTTTAAGCCCAAAGGTTGGAACTTTAGCCAAAAATGGGTATTATGAGCAGAATTGAAACTCGACGGCATTTCGGCGAGAATCGGCGAAATGTAATCCGCTAAAAATGCTCAGGGGCACGCAGGGAATAAGTATAGATAGAAAGATGAAGTTATTTGGATAGTTTTGCCAAAAAGCTCAAAACTTAGAGCATAGAAAAACATAGAGAAAAGCTATGGAAAAGACGATCAGAGGTAAGGATTAGCGACTATACCTCGATACCTTCAAGCAGCAACTGTTGAATCAACGATCAAGCAAGAAATGAAGAAAATCTCTTCTCCTCCTCCTCCTCCTCCAAAGCTCGCGGGTTCAAGAGAGAAAATGGGTAAGATTTTGTGATTTTTCTCATCTCTTGGCTATATATAGAGGTTGGAAAAACGCGGGAAAATGAAAGTTTCGCGATTCCGATTTTTCCGGCTTCATTCTCCGTGAATTCTAAGATAGGTTTTGGCGACATAATTCCAAAACTCAAAAGAGGTTTCCTTGTATTTTAGGTGACTAATGCAAAGTCGGTGTAAAACTATTTTACCCGATAAGTTACTTTTTGCATTTAATGTCGGAATAGAAAACTTTCTTCTGAAGAAAGATTTGGAATGTTGATTAGAGTGGGCGTATGCGGATGAAATCTTTATTTGAAGCTCCGAACAGGGAAAGTCTTCATCGTAGGTTAACTTAATCGCTCTAGAAAAACCAGGGATTCAGTTTCAGCAAATCTCCCGGTATCGGAAATGAGTGTTCGTAAATTCCAGGGTTTCGTATTAAATCCTAATTGTGAACAGGAAATTAATTAATTTATTCTAAGCTTAAAACTTGGGTCTTACAAAAGCAATCTCTAAATCTCCATCCAATTCTTGATCTACTACTCTCAAAGCAAAAATTTAACATTATTGTGTCGCTTCTTCTAATTTCCAGGTCTAGTTGGCTCTTTGGAAACTGGAGAAGTTCACCTGAAAAAAAGTCACCGTCAATAAAAGGTGCGCATAAACATGAACTGAGAAGACCAGAGGGCAAGCAAGCTAATGTGAGACGGAGTGCACAATAACACAGAACCAAAGGAGAGTGGTGACGGTAGACGGTCGTGGGCGGTGGCTCCGGGTGGTGGCTCCGGGTGGTGGCTGATTGTCTTTGTTGGTGGTGTGGAGGCTAAAGGTTATTTGTGAGGTGACTGATAGCTGGTGGCTTGGCTACTGACTGCAGGATCCGATGGTGGCCACAAATGTAGTGATAAGGAAGAAAAAAGACCCACTTATTTAGGCTAGAAAACCAGCTAATGTGGTATGAAATATCAACAAATTGAGTTGTTACTTTTTTTTTGGTCTTGATCAAGGTATCTCCACGGCCGACAGCCGTGAGACTAATCTCTCGCCCCACGCGCGGTCAGCGCACTAAGCGGTAGGGGGCTAGCCAAGGAGTTTTCTCTATTCGCAAGAGTTGAGATTCGAACCCCCAACTACTTGTTTAAAGGATGAAGTGCTGAACCACTACACCAACCCACTTGGTTATTGAGTTGTTACTTTGAATTTGCTTTTCGTATTTCCCTAACTTTTCTATTCAGGTATTAGTTGTTCTTATTTAGTAGGAATTTTCTCGTTATCAAATTGTGCTTTTATTATCTCCTTATAACTCTACCCTAATTTTACCATGTTTTCGGCACAGATATATTTTTAACTTTTAGTTTGTGGCCGTCAAACTCCCCACAAAATACGTATGTTAATGTCTTTAAAAAATATGTATAAAAATCATTATTGTTATAGCTAGAACAAAAATGTTTGATGAACAATACTACGGTACGTGGACATTGCGACACGTGGTGATTTTTTACCGCCCCAGAACACGTTTGTGTAATTTTTTTTATTTTGTAGTGACCTGAAATTGCCATAAAATAAGTGTCTGAATATTTAAGGCTATGTTTGACACGTTTAGCTGATAAATTAGCTGATAGCTGAAAAGCTAGCTCATAGCTGAAAGTTGATAAGCTAGCTGAAAGCTGAAAAGCTACGTAATTGTAACAAAAGTGTTTGGTAAAACTAGCTGTTGAACAAGCTGAAATTGTAAAATGACATAAAAGGACATACTTGTATAATTATTTTTATATTTAACATTACTTTATTTTCACATTAATACTTATAGGATATTAATATTAAAACTATTATAATTTTAAATATTTTAATTTTACTCAATTTATTTATCATCTTAAAAATAGGTTTTCTGAAGGAACAATAAAAATCATCTTAAAAATATAATATTAATTTTTACTTATTTTATTTAAACATTAATACTTATATGGCGGAATTTTAATAAAATAATAAGGATAAAAATGACAATAAATTCAATAAGCTATAAGCTACCTCAGATAGCTTATAGCTTAAAGCTTTAAGCTACTGAAATAAGCTCATTCACCAAACATTTTTATAGAGCTTTTAAGCTAGTCAAATAAGCTTTAAGCTAGTCAAATAAGTTATAAGCTAGCTGAAATGACATGCCAAACATAGCCTAAATGTGGTCCGTAAATAATAGCTAGAAATATATAGTTACCTATTCCAATCTCAGCAATAATTAAGATCAGAGGCGGAATAACAAAGAGATGATCATAATTGTTCAATTTTAGGGGGCCAGGGAAAAGAAGTTGGGGACATTTCTATATCAAAAAAGGAAGATATGATGAAAGTACGCTAGAGAGATCAACAAATAATTAACGTGCATGTGTCATGAATACTGATCATTATGCCACCCAGCACAAACCTACTATGAATAAATTCATACTTAGGAATTCAAGTATCTAGTTAATTAGTTATATATAAATTAGATAACTATAACATATATATATATAAAACATCACATACTCATATATTCAATTGTTTAAGATTTTAGATAAAAATATGATGTCAGGTCAGGTACATTATATGGCTGCTATGCTTTCCTCCATAACTCCATTATCGTTGGATTTAATTCTCTACTTTAATTTTCATGCATGCTCCTCTATTTATTTTTTCAACAAGTGATATCAGCTCTTTCTACTTTCACGATCACATCTCTTCCCAACAAAGATAGTGGAAATCAAATAAGTAACCTCTGCACTATTATAGTCAAGAATATCAAAGAGATATACCATTATTGACACTTTTCAGCTGATTAAATTTAAAGTTATTTGCTTTAATCACTTGTGTCCCTGTTTGTGACATAAGAAACGTCTTCCTATTATGTATTATATATATAATTAATTAAAGGCTTTGATTTGCTTCTAGAACTTTCTAGAAAATCTAAAAGGAGGCGTTTTATTCTAATAAGAATTTTCATGAATATTTATTTCTATTAAATTAAAATAATGTTCTTATTTTAATAATAAATTACATAATTACTGTTAAAAAAAATAATAAATTACATAATTAGAATAATAGCCATATTGATATAATTAATTGAAGATACTTCTTTTCTTATAACAAGTCATAACCAAATATAGCCTATCAACATAGAGCCAAATTCTTGGCACTCTAAACAAAGGGGGAAAAGACGAAAAGTTAGGCGAGATAAAATAAAAGCTTCAGATGCTTATATAGCTCGGTGGACTTCCTTTATTGATTTCCCGAAAATAGTATATGATATTTGATCACACGCAACATCCTTATCCACTCTAATGCACTAGTAACCTTCAATCAATTGTACAAGAAGCCAAGTGTATTTTGCAACTTTTGGGGGATTTTGAGTGTTTCAAGCTAACAGAACAATCTTGACAAATCACAAATACTATGAAATTTGTGCATAGTACCCGTTTTAACATCATTTGAGAGTTAAGGTGGTGAAGAGTTACGATAAATATTATTGCTATTGGTAAATTGAAGTCTCAAATTTATAACTTTGCCAAGAAGAGGGTGTGAAAGAAATTGAGTTAGGGGAAGGAGAAGCTTACCTCTAAAGCGGGAATGGAGGTTTTGATTAAATTTGTTATCCAAGTAATCTACCCTCCTATATTATGTTTTACTTTGCTTTGCCCGCTAGTTTTTGTTTTCAAATTGATGAGTTGATGATTAGTAGATTCTTTTCGAGTGGTGATTTTTCTAATAGGAAGGTCCATTGGCTTAGTTGCGAAAAATTGGCCTCTCCAAAGCATGGTGGGGGATTGGGCTTTTGTTCCTTTTCTCTCTTTTAGGTGTGTTGTCGCTAAAAATTGGTGGAGACTCCTTAAATGTCTCCATTTGTTGGTAAGTAGATTTTTAAGGCGGTTCACTTTCCGTAAGTAGACTCCTTATGGCTCTATGATGACTGCTAAGATTGAGTCTAGATCGAGTTAAGCTTGGCTTACCATTTTTAGGACAAGTTCTTTTATGAAATTGGGTTGTTGCTATTGTTGGTGTCTTGGTGATGGTACTGTTAAAAGATTTTTTACCCTTCTAAGTTTGAATATCTCAAGACTCAATTGTAGTATAGTAAAGGGTTTTGTTGTGTATCCATAGGAAGATGTAATACTTATGTCGTTCAATAGATAACAAACTTAAATCATGGTTTACAAACATGGTTGGTTGTTTAAGAACACAAAAGTAAATGAAAACAATAAAATGATGGAGAAACAACAAGTATGAGAACTTGGTGAGATTAGACTTCATTGAATGACCTTTGTGCATTCTAGTAATTCAAATACAAACAACTCCTAAGCATATCATTCATCTACACTAGTTCAACCCTACGTCATCTATGTCTCGCATGAGTGGATAACGATAGCTCTCTAATCCTAAACATTGATATCTCACATGATTAAGAAATAAAGTTATCATGAAGTTTTGGTGTTTAGTGACTAACAAATCTAACTCTATGTCTAACAATTAAGATTATTAGGTGATTAACTCTAGTTCGGATTCAAACGTTGTAGCTTCCGCTCACAAGTCGAATCAAGCAAAATATCCTAGGTGATCAATCTAAGATATAACATGAAGATCAAGAGAAAATCACTAAATCATAAACAAGAAACATGTTTTATATTGAATAGAATCATATAGAGAGAATAAGTATCATACAACTACATCAAATCCCAACAAAAGAGAGATTATTTATCCATTTTCATGGATAGCTTTACAAATAGAGATGAAGAATGAGAAGAACCAAAACCGTCGCAAAGTCTCGCCGCTGAATCTGATACCCAAGCCTCTTCTCTAGCCTCCTAAGCCTCTCTCATTGTCTCTCAAGTGTTTCTTTGAGTTTCCAAGTGATGGGTCGGAGTATATGTGTTTAATCTCCTAAAATTGGCTTTTATAGTGAAGTTTCATTGTCTGGGCGCTCAGTTCCCTCTGAAGGCCACCCAACGCACCCTGTTTCTTCACAGGTGGGTTTCTGGAATCGCCATGGGCGCCCGGCGCCCTCTGAAGGCCGCTCGGCGACCGGTACACTTCTAAAACTTCATTTTCTCACTGAAACATGCATCTCTTCCCGATCCAACTGTTAAAATTGAAGTTCCATGTGTTATGAACCATATATCCAATTTTTTCGCTCAATCCGACGGTTAATGAATGCAGGATTCCAATTTTGCTTGGACAACTTTTAACTTTCTACATCAAAAAGTTGGGATTAGAATTGAAATTATCATAAAACCTATCATAAACCTAAATAATTACTGAACTATTCAATTAAGGATTAAAATGATATAAATTGAAGCACACAAGTCAAATAAGTGCCTAAACTTTTATTCAATTATACGTAAAAATGACACCTATAAGGTACTCAAGTGAATATCTGGTAGGAAAATTGGTTGCCTTTAGAAGTGGGGGAGTTGTTGCGAGTCCCCAGTTCTAATCAGGATAATATTGCTATGGTGGAAGCTAATATTTGTGCTCACTCCCGCTCTTGGAAATGGGGGTTAATTTTCAATACTTCTAATCCTCTGGCTGCCTCTCACATTGTTTCTATTTATCTTTCCATGAGGCTTATTTCTGATGTGTTTATCTAAGTAGGGGTACAAGTTCTTCACAAATTTTAAGTGCTAGCATGGACATCTAGCTCTGTTGCCAATCCTTTTCCTCAGTCCATCTCATCGAAGCTTTGGAAGAGTAAGGCTACTGCTTGCTTTAGGGACCAAGTATTGAGGCTAAAAAATGGTGCAATTCCAGTGCGTGAGTGATGATAAGTGTTAAATTTACCATATTTTCTATTGTTATCTTGATACTTATCTTTGTGATTCATGAGATATCTGATGCGGTGAAATAACAACTTTGTTGAAATGGTGCTGAACACCATATAAGGGGTGCTGAGAACCTGACGCAGTTTGAAGAAAATATCAAATCTGTTGAAATGGCGCTAAGCAACATAGAATGAGTGCTGAGCAACATAGAATGAGTGTGTGAGACCCAAAATTTCAGCTATAGAATTAATTAATTAAATTCCTAACCACGATTAGGTTTCGATGCATCGTGAAGGAAACCTGAACAAGTGTTTACTGAATGGAATAAATTTATGAAGGAGATAGTTCAGGAAAAGACTAAGAATAGTATTAAAGTCGATATAAGTTATAGCGCAAGTAGTATTCGCTTATACCTAGGACAAGAGTGTTAGTAAACGACTAATTTGCACTTAAGGACACGATAGAAACTAATTCCAAAAATCTTCAGAGAAATGTTAGAGCTTCTCTTAATCTTCCCATGACAAGCGTTTCGATACGAAACCCTGGAATGTACGAACGTCTGATTCTAGTTCTCGGAGGTTTGCCGAAACTAAATCTCTGATAACTCTAGAAACTTAAAATAAACGGTCGATGAAGACTTTTTCTATTCGGAGCTTCAAACGAAGATTCCACACGCGTACACCTATTTATTTCGAGGTTTCTAATCTTTCTCCAGAAAGAAGTTTTCTCATCCGACATCAACTGCAAAAAGTAGTTTTTCGGGTAAAATCGATTTACACCGACTTTGGATCGTTTGCTTAAATTCCAAGAAACCTATTCTGAGTTTTGGAATTCTGTCGCCAGAACCTATCTTAGAAATCACAGAGGAAGGCACAGGAAAAATCGGAATCGCGAAATTTTCATTTTTCCGCATTTTCCATTAACTATAAATAGCTTGAAAAAATCAAAAAAATCCCCACCACCATTAACATCAAACCCGCGAGCTTGGAGGAGAAGGAGGGAGAAAATATTTTCGCCGTTTCTTGCCTGATCGCTGCACCGTTCGTTGCTACGCGTAGACCTCGAGGTATAGATATTATTCCTTACTACTGATCGTAAATTCTGTCGCTTTTCTCTATGTCTTTCTGTGCTCAAAGTTTTGAGCTTTTCGTAAAACTGTCCAAATAACTTGATTTCAGTGTCTAAACTTATTGCCTACATGCCCAAGAGCATGAATATCCGGTTGTTTTCTGCTGAATCTCGCCGAATCGTCGCGGAGCTTCAATTCTGTGAAAATACCCATTTTCTGACCAAAGCTTCGTTCTTTGGATTAAAAACTCTCGACTGAGCTTAGTGTCAGTAGGATTAGTTGTTATAAATGTCGTTAGGAACACGTTCATCAAATTTATTTTTCAAAATTCCGACTTTGAGTTTTCAGGCTAAAAACACTGACCAAATACCCCTGTGTTAGTTTTCGACCCGATAATTTTTCTGAGAGTTTCCCTGGCCTAGATATCGCCTAAGAATACCTAGGAATTAAATTAGATCGAAGAAAAAGTTCGGGAAACCCTATTTTGTTAGTGGCCGAAACTTATTTGCTATTGTACCGTGTCCAAAAATAATTTTTGGGTCTGTATGACCTGAGTTATAGTGTAGCCCTTTCAATTGTCGAAATTTTGGCGTCGGTTTCGTGTCATTCCGAGTTCGGTAGCTCGAGTTATGCACGTTTTAGCGAATAAAGTGTTTTTGTACAAAACTTGAATCGAGTCAAAACTCATCCATTCGGGGAAAGCCCTTCCATTCGTGCCTAAATGTTGTACTTTGAAGCTTCTTGAGCTTTGTCGAACATTAGTTAGGATTGTTTCGACTTGTTTTGATTCATTATTGCTTTGTTTGCTCAAAGGTTCAATTGTGGAAACTTTGGGGTTGACTGAACAAGCTTGTGAGCGAGACCTGCACCGCGAGACTAGAACAACTCGAGGTTAGGGCAACTTACTTACTAGCTATTTGTATTGTAGGCGTCGATAACTTCGACTTGAATACTGCTTGATATTGAAGATTGCATTGAATGTTGTTTATCGCTTTGAACTGGAAAATGTTTTCTGGAGGCTTCGGCCGAGTGAACTTATATGAGACGTGTGTCTCCGTTTTCTGAGAGGCTTCGACCGTTTACTGGTTTTCGTCTTATGATTTCCGCACTGAATTATTGTTATATTGATATTGTTATTGAACTGAGCTATATGCCATTATTTCTGCTGAGTTTATGATGTTTTGCATATGCTCTATTGAATTGTACTGATTTGAGATAGTACTTGATTATATGATTTCGGAGTGTGGGGAAAACGTGATGTTATGCCATGCTAATGACGAGGTTTGAGAAATGTTAGGCAGGCTCTGACCGGAGGTCTAAGCCATAATCATTTTAGGATCAAGACCTTCCTGGGGAATTACTTGAGTTTATTGGGATCTTTTTACTTATAGAGTTTTGGAACAAAAGAGAAACGAAACTTGACTTCATAAATGAAATTCATAATGCATTAACCAAAGATAGAACATCTTCAAATAGTAATAACAATTTCTTGGAAAAGACTTAGGATCTGAAATAAGTTTGAAAACGAGAAGTGTCGGCGATCCTAGCGTTGTGACTGGGACAGTCACTGAGTGCGGATGACACTCCTTGCTCTTTGAGCATTTGGTTCAGTCTTCAAGAGGATGAGCTGTTGTGACGAGAAGTCACAGAATGAGAGCAGCATTCTCTCTAATTGTTGATGAGTTGTTTGGCCATCGAGATGGTGAGCCAGGGTAACTTGAAAGGTCACTGAGTGCGAGATGCATTCTTTTGCTCGTGGAGCAGTTTGGTTGGCCATCGAGACGGTGAGCCAAAGTGACTAGGAAAGTTACCAAGTGCGACTAGCACTTCCTTGTTTACCTTAGGGTATTGTAGAGACAATGTACACTAGCTAGACACGCGGACCTTGGTGAGGAAGATTCGTTGTTTGGCTAACCATATTGCGTTCGTGCATACATTTCTTGGAAAGTGTGCTGCTTTCCGAAGGACTATCTCAGATCGGACTTCATTGGAGCGAGATGCTTCACAGGAGCGTGCTGCTTCACAGGAGCGAGATGCTTTAGCGAAGCGAGATGTTTGGCTCGTCCCATCCATTGAGATGGTGACATTTTATCCGGATCATATTTTGAGCATGACATTGCATTGGCACGCCATGCACCTAACTATATTTGTTGATGTGTTGAAGATTCAATTGTCATTTGTGATTTGATGTCGATAAACATTGTTATATATCTTGATGATTTGATGTTGATAAATATGCTATGTATATACCTTAGGGTAGGCAATACATAAGTTATATGTATATATACAACATATATATATATATACCCCCTTATTCTTCACATGTTGTTTGTATTATCTATTATATTATGTGAGTTGACCCTAGCACCTTGGCTTTGTTTGTATGTCTGTGTTTAGGCGGTCGACCTGCTTCCAGACGTTCGACAGCTGGTTCGTGATGATTCGTCACTCGGGGAGGACCAGGAGCGTAATGACCATTACTGAAGTTTCGACGAGGACCCGGACTGAACGCATGACCAGATGAGGGTCGATGATGGAAGTATAGGGTATGAGTGTTTAGAGCCTACTAAGGTTGGGTGTTAGTGTCATAGCTCTGCTTTTCATTTCTTATTTTGGGGCAGGGTAGGTCCCCGACTATTAGCTTTTTGTGTGGTTCTCTTCCATGAGGATCACAAAGAGTTTGTAGGACGTAGGAGGTCCTTTGGAGGCCGTTTTGGGCTGACTTACTTTCTTGGAGGATTGTATTTATAAAACGTATGACTCTAACTATGGGTCGCACTTATTTGCCTGCGGGCCCTACTTTCAGTTACTTGACGTTACTTTCCGTCTCTTGAGGACGCTCGTGACGATGTTTTTAGTTGCAGCAAGGGTTGTATTTATATTGTATATTAGTCGCTGTTAATCGCGATTGGGTTGAGTCTTTATTTCGACAAGTCATTTTATTTAAACCAAACGAAAAAAAAAATATTCACGTTTTTCCGCTTTATTTTATTTTTGAGTTACTAAAGTGACACCCGGAAATCGGGGTGTTACAGAGTGCTCAGCACCCACTTTTCTTCAAGCGGTTTGAAAAACTTTTGCTTGAAGAAAAGTGGGTGCTGAGCACCCAAATCAAGGTGTTAAGAACCTAGTGAAGGGTCGAGCATCCAAACTATCCAAATGCATTGATGGTCTTCTTATCATACGACACCTCCATGTCATTAAACCAAGACTTTTGTTGTTGTAGATATTCATAAAAGTGAGTCGCATTAGTCAAAAATTGATGGACCTTTTGTGAAAGAGGAAGAATAATAGCGTGATTTGTGTGAGCGAGTGAAAGTTGTTCACTCACACAAATCATGTTGTTCTTCATCCTCTCTCACTCACTCACGACTTCTTATGTTTTCTTTTCTCAGACTCAATTTTCTACTTCTTTCTCTCAAGTAATCACACTCACACACTCACTCACTCACTCACATAAGTGTCTACTTTATCAATAACTTTTTGCCCACCTACCATGTAAGTTTCTTTTTCTCTTCTTTCTTCTCCATTTTTCTTGCTACTCGAATCCTATGCTAGGAATTAAAAATATTTCTTAAAATTTTACTTGTTCTTGGGTTGTACGTGATTGGGTTTTCATGCTTAATAAGTAATTTCATGGAACCTCTTGATTTAAAGTTTCTTTTTGCATGTTTGGTTTGAACCCTAAATTTCTAAATTGAGGGTTATTTACTTTTATGCTTGATAAATGTTCTTGGGTGGCTATAGTATGGATTTTTCTGTGATACCATGTACTGCATGTTTGCTTTTCGTATGAAGTTTCTAACTTTGGATTGTCAAAACTTTGTTATGAACCTAAGTGTTACTTGTGAAGAGCATGCTTATTTGAAACTTGAAGTAGCTACAAGACAATGTTGATATTGACGAAACTAAAATGCAAATTTGGTGATTAATTTGTTTTGGTTTATGGCCATGGCTTAAGCAGGTAAACTTTAAAGACAGAAACCATGTCAAAACAAATGTGCTTACAAGGTGTTCAATGAATTGCTTAAATGAATAATGATGCACAAATGCTTTAAATATTATTGTAACTCTTTCTTGATTGCTCTTATATGACCTATTAATGAATGTCAAGGGAAATCAACATACTATTTTGGTCCTTGGTCATGTATGTAGGATGTTTAGATAAATTGGGCATGAAAGTGAAAGTATCGTGTTAAAAATGACTTTAGTTCCAAGATGAAAAGATGATTTTTAACATATGTTAATTTCTTCTTTGTTCTAACCTCTTGAATTTCAGATGTGGTCATTCTAATTTTTTGCAGGAATAGCCTAAAATATGGAAAAAAAAATCACAAGTGAAAAGAGGAAGGGGAGCGTCCATCTCAAGACCAATTGATGACTAAGAAATGGACCCACTTTTCAGAAATCTGTGGTCATAGCGAAGAAATATGAACAAGTAAAGGACAAAAAATTCATCAGAGTGGAGCTTAAATCCAATGAGTATCATTAATTCATGAATGAGATGACAAATAGGAAATGAACCAAATTGACTATACCCCGTCGATTTTTCAACCAAGATGTGGTCCATCAATTTTCTTGCTAATACAACTCACTCTAATGAATACCTACAACAAAGGAAGTCTTGGGCTAATGGCAATGAGGTGGCTTATGATAAGAAGATCATCAATGCATGACTTGGAAATCCGTGGAATCCAAATGCAGCTGATGATTTATGTTATTAGCATACCAAGTCAAATGCAGGCGATATTGGTAGTAATAATGGTTTCAATAAATATGGTGTAAGGTAACTATTGCATTTCAAATATGGATACAATTAACATGAAAGGAGACCCAATTTCGAGGATCTGTCTGAATCAAAAAGACCTTATTTGGAGCACTTTTATCACTTGCAACATTCAACTTGCTTTCCGTAGCAAAAACAAACATTATCTACTCCATTCTCAAAGGATTCAAAGTGGACACAGCTGCAATTCTTTCTAATGACCTTGCAAAATGTATAAAAAAGAAAGTCTCAAAACTAATTCTGCCATCTTTCATTAATGAATTATGCAGGCTTTTTAATGCACCTATCCTGAATGGTAATGAGATATCACTGAGAAACCTATAACTGCAAATTGTACAAGAACAACAACCACTCCACTATAGGAGCAAGAACCTTCTCCATCATAAATGTAGCAAATGAGGACAGAACAAGGTGAGCACAAATCTCTATTGAGAGAGGTTGCGACCAAATTGCGTGGCCAAAACCAGCAACATATAGCTTGCTACAAAATTTTCACTATAATGTATCAGAGTTTTCACAGTATTTATGGATCGTACCCAAACTTTTTAGGGTACGACTATACGCACTTTCTTGCATATACTAAGTGGTCTGAGGGTAGGCCAGCTAGCAGACAAAGGGAGAGCAGCCGCTGGAGACGAGGGGCATGTTGACACTGTAGATAGAGCTGGGTCGTTTGAGGATTACACGGGGAGTGGTGATCATTTATCTAGTGGACTGAGGACTACTAACGAAGTGAAGTTTTTAGTTTTATGTCATTTATTTTTAGTTTCATTTTGAGTACTTTTTGTTATATTAGTATTTTAGTTATTGTGTTTTTGTGGTTCAGGACTTTACAATTAGTACTTGTGTTGTAGTTTGGAGTTTGAGATGATGTCTCTTAATTTGCTCTTGTTTGAACTGAAAACTCGACCTAGTTTGCATGAGCAGGGTAGATGAAAAGTCAAGTGTTTGGATGGTTGTTTTAAAAGTGATATTTAAAAGCGAGCAAGGTTCACATAAAACACATAGGTATAACCTCGTAATATTTTGAAATCAAAGAGTTTGTTGCATGAGAAAATCGCTATTGTGTTGCACAATTGAATTTGTTTGAGTCGCCTTGTGTGTAATTGATGGGAAATGATCAAGGCAATTTTCTTTCTTAATGTATATAGCCACTTGACCATATAACATACCCTTGAATAAAATCTCTTTTGTTGCCCTATTTGAGCCAAAAAAAAATTGTAAAAATTCTTGTTTTTTTGTATATAATCCCCAAGCTTAAAAGAAAAATAACGTTTCTTTCTTATTTTCTAAGTTAACGGATCATGCATGATTGAATTGTATTTAAGTGTGCAAGTTGGGGGGAGTGGAGGCTAGTAGCATTTTGTTTTAAAATTATCAAGTTCTCAATCGTGTCTGTTTGAAGAAATATATAATAGAAAAAAGAAATGTATATAAAAAAAGAGAAAAGAAAGTGAATGATTGAGGAATTGAGTGAAAATAAAAGGGTTGTGGTTCAACATGTGAGAAAGTGGTGACAAAAAGAAAATTGGTTTACAGGAGAATTGTTTGTTCATAAGTTGTGTAAGTTACATCATAATTGCTCTCTTGCTTGAAATTTTTGAATAACTAGAAAAACCAACGTTTCTTTCAAAACCATACCTCATTACAACCCTTGAATTCCTTAGTGATCCTTGATTGACCACACAATTGTGATGATTGTGAGACATGAAACCAATTTGAATTATTGTGGTGCAATGGTTGTTTTTGTATGAAACATTGGCCCTATATTGGAGGTATGAATTTAATTTTGAAATAGAGTGGAATTTCCCTTGATTTAAAAAGGATTTGAAAGTGTGATTTTCATATTGGATTCATGATGAGTTGTTTTAATGTTCGTTTCCATAGTTATAAGTTGTGGGCATCACAATGTTTGTTGAGAAATGCAAGTTAGACATTATGCAAAGTGAAAGTTTAAGAATTTGTGATATTTGATTGTTCATAAACCATGCTTCTAGGAAACCCTTGTAGATATCTTTTTGTGGATCAATACTTTTTGTTTGAGAGCAAACAAAGTTCTAAGTTGAGGGAGTTGATAAGTGTCAAATTTACCATGTTTTATATTGTTATATTAGTACTTATCTTTGTGATTCATGAGAAATATCTTGCAAACTTATCTTCTTTTGATTAAGAACTTCTAAATTTGCGAAATTGAGTTATAATGTGTTTAAAGTTTGATTCCAATCTCAAACTATGTTGTAGGAGGTTAAGTTTGAAAGAAAAATAAAGATTTGAGGAAATATAGGTGTTAAGCTCAGCCAATGGTGCTAAGCGCAATTTAGACAATGAAAAAAATAATAACTCTATTGAAATGGTGTTGAGCACCTGAGGCGGTTGGAAGAAAATATCAAATCTGTTGAAATTGTGTTGAGCACCATAGAATGGGTGTTGAGCACCTAAGGTGGTTTGGAGAAGTTTTGCTTGAAGAAAACTGAGTGTTAAGCCCCCAAATCAAGGTTCTAAGAACCTCGTGAAGGGCTGAGCACCCAATCTAAGGTCCTGAGCGTACTGATAAAGTGCTAAGCACCCAGTTGAAGTTCTAAGCACCCAGAAAGTGGTGCTAAGCACCCTGTGCTAGAATTTTCTATAAAAAATCTTATCTTGTTTAGTTTGCATCACTTGTAAACTTTAAAGCTTCCATGGAGATGGATATCTAAACCTCTTGTGTTGAGATTACATATTGTCTTTTATCTTGAATGTATTCATTTTGATTCTCATGTATGAAATCATGTTGCTATATGTTGATTTTAGTGATCTATCTTGTTCTTAATGAAACAAGGGGTGTCTCAATTAAAACCAACTTCATCTCTTGATTAGCTCCAAGCTTGCTAAGAAATTCGCACAAGTATTTTCTTCTCGAAGCGTGTGAGATAGCTCCACCCGCCAGGATCAACCCAACAAATCTTTGATGTCCCATATAAGGGATGCATAAATATGTCTGGTTGGAGGCCCGGACTTCACCAACTCAATGGCACACAAGGAGACCGATTAAGTGTATGATAACTTAATCTATACGCCATTTCCAGTAGGATACACTTCTTGGTCCTATCATGGGGAGAGTGCCACCGACGAAACTCAGAATGCGTCTTTCACCAACCCTTCAAATGCAGCTGAAGGCACAACATTTGTTGAAGATCATGTTCAAAACATGATCAATGATGCATTTGGAGTCGATAGGCACAGGGAAAATGAAGTACCCATTGCAGAAAATTAGGATATTGACATGGATGAAGAAGAAACGACACCTGCAACTCAAGAAAGGCTTGAAGCTGACGAGTTTTATGAATTGGCCAGAGATGGAGAACAACCCTTGTATGAAGGATGTACAAACTATATCATATCAAGTGTCTTTTTGGAGTGATTGACAAGGCCATGAAAATGATACTAGAACTGCTAAATGATGCATTTGAACACACAAAGATTCCCAGTTCATTCTGTGAGGCCAAGAAGACGACCTCCAAGCTTGGTTTGAATTATGAAAAGATACATGCATGCAAATATCATTGTATGCTCTATTGGGGTATTAAGGAGAATGAAGAGAGGGAGAGCTGCAAAAATTGTAAGACCTCCAAATGGAAGTCAAGTGCTAAAGATGGTGTGTATGGTGATGGAAGTAGTGGGAAGAAAGTACCTAAAAAACTTATTAGTTACTTTCCACTAAAACCTCGCCTACAAAGATTTTTTTTGTAAAGAAAGACAGTGGAGGACATGAGGTGGCATGCTAGCAATACTAACAACAATGGATTAATGAAACTCATGGATGGTTTGCACAAGATCCTCGGAACGTGTGTCTTGCATTAACATCTGACGGTTTTAATCCTTATGGTACTATGAGTACAAGTCACAGTATTTGGCTAGTTATTCTCATTTCGTATAACACTCCTCCATGGGTGTGTATGAAGCAATCCTCTTTTATACTGTCCCTGATAATCTCTGGTAAAAAAAAAACCCAGGAAATAACATAAATGTCTACCTGCAACCTTTGAGAAAAGAGTTGAAGGAGTTGCGGACAACAGGTGTGGATGCATATGATTCTTTCAAGCGAGAGATGTTCAAGCTACATGCAATTGTGATGTGGACAATTAGTGACCTTCCTGGGCTGTCAGCACTTACTCGGTGGAACATGTAAGACCCGGATTTTCAGAACAAGTTAATTTCCGACTCACGCGTGGAATCAGTGTAAGCGTGACAGGAGTTTGATATTTGAGAAAGATTAATGAAGAAGAAAGTTCAGGAATTGCTCGAGGAATGTTGCGTTGTTGCTTTCAGAGCTAGTGCGAGTCGTCTGCACACCTGCCTTATGGCGAGCGTGTCCAGAATAGGCTAATTTCGCTTTTAAAGCAATGTTTAGGCGATATTTCGAATTCTTGGAAAATTTAATGATTCTCTTTATTTTTCCTTCGACCAGCGTTTCATTTCGGAACTCTGGACTGTACGCACGACAGTATTCACTTTTCGAAAGTCTGCCGACGCTAATTTCTTTGCTTCGAAACCCTAGTTTCGAGCAATGGATGAAGACTTTTTATATTCGGGACTTTTAACGAAGTTTCCGTCCACGTTGCCAGATTTGTTTCGACATTTCCAATCTTTCTTCAGTAGGAAGTTTTGTCGTTTGAGCATCACAGCAAAAAGTAGTTTTTCGGGACAGATTAACTTACACCGCTTTTGGGATTTTAGATATCATTTTTCCCAAATCATAGATACTTGTTTTGAGTTCTGGAATTCTGACGCCAGAATCTCTCTTAGAATTCCTCGGTGAACGTGCTGCAAAAATCGGAATCGCGAAATTTTCATTTTCCCGCGATTTCACCTGCCTATAAATAGTCGAAAAAGCAAAAATATCTTCATTTTCTTCCATTTGGGGCCGCGGTTTGTGGAGAGAGAGGGAGAGGATATTTTCGCGAAAACTCGACCGATCTTCGCGCAGTTCGTCCCTACTTCTAGGTATCGAGGTAACTAGCATGAATCCTACCTCTGATTACTGTTTCTGTTGCGTTTCTGAAGTCGTTTCTGTGCTCACAGTTTTGAGCTTTTTCTAAAATGGTCCGATTTCTTCGATTTCTTGGTTGGGTTATGTTCCTTACGTTCCCATGAGCCTAAAACCTCTGTCAGTAATCGCCGATTGCGATTCAGTTGTCCAGGATCTAAAAAACTGTTTCAAAACCTTTTTGTCTCACATTTCGAAACTTTATTGTCGAAAAGTCATAATCTGACTTCGTGCCTTTAGGATTTGTTGTCACGGATGTCGTTAGGATCATTGCTGTCAAATTTGTTTTCAGAACTGATAACTTTGAAGTTTTGAGCCTTTATTTTGGACCAAAATGCCCCTGGATAGTCGTATTTCGACCCGATTGTCCGAAAATTGTTCCGACAGTTTCTTTGCCTTAGTTTTACCCTAAAACTACCTTGTAAACAGATTTGATCGTAGAAAAAGAGCCGAAGCCCTTTTTCCTTTGAGGCCGTGGGTTATTCCTTTAGGGGGGGAAGTTTTTCGTTTTCGAAAACTTGTCCTTTTCGTACCCGGATGTCGTATTCTGAAGCTTTAATGCTTTGTCTATCGTTTATGTATTGTATTGCGATCGAACTAATCGATTTTGTGTGGATTCTGCTTTGTTTTTCCTCCGAGGTTCAGTTGAAGGAACTTTGGAAGTTTCAAGGCATTCCTGTGAAGGAGATTTGATTTGCGAAGCTGGATCAGCTCGAGGTTAGGGCAACTTACAATATTAGCTATGATTGCATGATAGGCGTCGATAAATTCGACTTATGCTTTATCTGATATTGTTTATGATGTTGAGCTGATGTTATGATGCTTTTCCATAACTTGTGATGTTGTGCTTTTGTTGGATTGTGCGTTTTGACGCAACTTCGGAGTGGAGATTCATTGATCTGGTGATCTTTGACATTTCGGGTTGGATGAACAACCCTAGGCAAGTCCAAACGAGGGGTTTGAGGCTTAGCCATTTGTTGGGATTCGTTTGAATACTTAGACTTTCCCCGGGAAACTTCTTTTGGAGGGTTTTTGGAAAACTTAGAATGATTAGAATTTCGAAAACTAGAGACTCTGGGAGACTTAGACTTTGAGAAGTAAACTCATAACTTGACTAATTCAATTCGAAACGTTTTTACTAAACGAATAATCATAGGAGAACTAAAGGGGAAAATATTTACGAAAGACGGGGAAAAGTCGGCTTTTGTTGTGGGTTTGGAGAGTTTTGGAATTGGGGAAAGCCACTAAGGTGAGCTATGGTGATGATTGAAAGTCACCGAGTACTCTAGTACTCTTGGGAGTGTTGTTCGAGTCGTGTTGTATTGACCGGCACAGACTCTGGGCTTTGTTTGTGGGTTTTGTGGTGGGAGTTGTGTTGTATTGACCGACACTAACTCCGAGTCGTGTTGTATTGACCGACACTGACTCTGGCTTTGATTTTGGGTTTTGTTGTTGGGGTTGTGTTGTATTGACCGACACTAATCCCTTAGGTTATCTGGTTGTTCGAGCCGTGTTGTATTGACCGACACTTAGTGCTCTTGTTGTTTGGGCTGTGTTGTATTGACCGACACTAGACCCTTGTGTACTTTGTGGGTGGAGTGGAGTTGTATTGACCGACACTTACTCCGAGTTGTGTTGTATTGACCGACACTAACTCATGGTTTTGTTGGGATTGGGTTGTGAGCTAAACACTTTCGTGGTAAGGGCGATTCGTTGTTTGGCTAACCATATTGCATCAATCGGGTGAATAACGGGAATGGTTCACCTGTGCATATCATGGTGAATAACGGGAATGGTTCACCTTGCATAAATGATGAATAACGGGAATGGTTCATCATATGGTGAATAACGGGAATGGTTCACCAAGGATGAATAACGGGAATGGTTCATCCAGGATGGATAACGGGAATGGTCCATCCATAGTGAAGAACGGGAATGCTTCACTTGTGGCGAACGGGAACGCGTCACAAATCCGGATTCATGATTGCATATCACGCATACATTCATTCTGACTTGAACTGTGTGCTGTTTGGTTATTGAAGCAATGTTAGAGCCATAACATGCTAGGATTGTTTATATATATATATAAATCAACATATATCTATACCCCATATCACATGTTGAGTGTATATCTACGTATTTCTGTGAGTTGACCCTAGCACCTTGGCTTTGGTTTCATGTTTGTGTTTGGGCGGTCGGCCTGCTGCCAGATGTCGACGGTGGATTGGGTTTCGACGGTCTCTCCCTCGGGGGGGATCAGGTTTGAGCTGGTTGACTGACATGCCCCACCGCTTTGGTGATCGATCTTGTGGGTCATCGAGCGACGTACCGGGGAAGGGTCCTGGAGGACCGGACTGACGAGTGTGGACGTCTGACGAAAGGAGTTCTATGACGCATGGAGCTGAGCTTCAACTTGCCGACTTCAGATCGCTGTGGACTTGGTACATGGAAGGGTAGGTTTAGGCAGGCGTCATATTTTGTGTAGAGCTCTGATTCGTCTTACTTTTGGGACAGGGTAGGTTTCTGATGCATGGCTTTTCGTGTGGTTCTCTTATTGAGGGATCACAGTGAGTCAGTCGGACTGTAGGGGTCTTTGCTTAGGCCATTTTTGAGGCCGACTTTCTCCTAGTGGGTTGTAATTATAAACTTTCTTACTCACACTTCTGGGTTGTATATATTTGCCTACGGGCACACTACTCTGGAGTCACTGCGAGTGCGCGTGACGTGGAAGTGCAGCTGAGGCTGTACATGTTTATATTTGATGTATATTGGTTAGTTTAGTGGTCGGGTTATGTCTTTACTTTCTATCGCTTTATTTAAAAGGAATCAAACGAAAAAAAATTACCTGTTTTCCGCGTAAAGTTTATTTTTGGTTACTAAAGTGACACCTGGAAATCGGGGTGTTACAGAACACGTACACTGGACTTGCTTGACCATCATGTAACTTTGACTTTATCTGTTGTCGTCTCTCTCATAGTAAAAAAAGTTACTTTATGGGTCATCGTCGTTTTCTTGATCGAACACACAAGTTTATATTTAACATGGTTCGTTTTAATGGTGAGCAAGATCTGCGTGATCCACCCGAAACAGTCACTGGTTATCAAATTCTTGAACAGGTTCATAATATTAAGGTTATATTTGGCGGAAATCCAAAGAAGAAAGGGGATTCAAAAGGAAAAAGAAAAAGAAGACGCAATGAACAACTTCCACAAGGTGGCACTGAGCAATGGAAAAAGAAGAGTGTATTCTTTGATCTTCATATTGGAAGGATAATCGGCTACGCCATAATCTCGATTTGATGCATATTGAGAAGAATGTTTGTGAAAATCTGATATTCACTTTGTTAAATGATAGTGGAAAGTCAAAAGATCATCTCAAAGCCCATAGAGACCTTCAAGCTATGGGCATAAGACCCGACCTTTGGCCTGATGAAAATGGAAAGTATCATTTGGCGGTCTTTACAATGACTAATGTTGGTAAGAATGCATTTTTGAAAACTTTAAAGAATATCACGGTGCTTGATGGTTATTCGAGCAACATTTTTAGGTGCATTGACTTGAATACTAATAAGTTGAGTGGAATGTTGAAAAGCCATGACTTTCATATATTGTTAGAGCAGTTATTGCCATTAGCTATGAGATCAACATTGCCTGATAAGGTTACTACAATATTAATGGATTTCTGCTCATTCGTTAGAAAATTAAGTGGTAAAATGTTGAAAGTGGAGGATTTAGACAAATGGCAAGATCAAATCATCCTCACCTTATGCCACCGGGAAATGTTATTTCTTCCTTCATTCTTCATTGTGAGTGTTCACTTAGTTGTTAATCTTGTTAAGGAAATTAAGCATGGAGGTCCTGTCCATTATCGGTGGATGTATCCGATAGAAAGGTAAAAGTGTGTTACAATTCTTTTTTGTTTTTCATTTGGTGATGTAAATGGTTATTAAATCATGTTTCTTTGGGTTAACCTATAGGTACTTAGGACATCTAAAATCCTATGTACGTAATCAAGCAAGGCCAGAGGGCAGCGTAGCAAAATGCAACT
Source organism: Lotus japonicus (assembly GCF_012489685.1). Classification (NCBI taxonomy): domain Eukaryota; kingdom Viridiplantae; phylum Streptophyta; class Magnoliopsida; order Fabales; family Fabaceae; genus Lotus; species Lotus japonicus. The sequence continues at coordinate 62,618,113 of NC_080041.1, read as the reverse complement.
TGATGGAAGAGATTCTTACATTTTGTTTAAGATATTTAGATAACATTGAGACAAGATGGAATCGACCTCGCCATGTTGATGATGAGCCTAATCATATAAAATCTTAATCATGTGTAGTCGAATTATTTCCTAATGTTGGGAGGCCAGTTGGTAGCTCTTCTAGTTATACTCTTACACATATGGAAAAGTTACAAGCTCATAGGCACGTGTTGAGAAACTTCCCTGTAGTTGATTCCTATCTTCAGTAAGTTGATATTTCATTTGGATTGATCATTCCCTTTTTCCTTCATGTATCTAACATGATATAAATGAATAGGCAATTTAGAGCTATTGTACGAAGGCAATTAAGGAGTGGTACAAGGAATACTCCTGAGGTTGACAAGAAGGTTCATAGAGAGTTTGTTCGTTGGTTCGCTAATCGTGTAAGTGTTTTTGTTTACGTATTTAACGTTTATATTTTTATTGGAATGCGGCTAACAATGTGTGGTATGACTTGTAGATCCAAAATAATCTCGACACTATTTGCGGATCAGATAAAGATATTCTTATAAGTCTCTCACAAGGTTCTTTTAACCAAGCTCGAAAGTTCACTGCATTTAATCTTAGTGGATACAAATTTCGAACCTTAATACGAGACAAGTTATTCAAAACTCAGAATAGTAGAGTTTATGGCATGTTTGGAACAAGAAGTTACTCAAGCAGTAGTGGTTCTCAGATGAGGTTTGGAGGGGTGCCTTATTATGGAAGATTGGTAGACAACATTGAAATATGCTATAATGGTTTCACTGTACCCATGTTCAAATGTGAATGGGCTAATACTACAAACCAAACAGGCTTAAAGACATATAAATTGGATTTTGTGTCTATTAACTTTGGAAGACTAATACATACTGGAGCACATGAAGATAACGAACCGTATATTAAGGCCTTTGAAGCTCAATTGGTATATTATGTGGACGATGAAAATGATCAAGGTTGGAGCATAACAGTTCATCTGAAGCCAAGAGACTTGTATGGGATGGGAGAAGATGAAGAAATTATGGCATTCAATGACACATACCCATCACAAAATTTGGAACAAGTTTTCTCTTATGCTACCACTCACATACAATTGGCAAGAATGAATACAAGTGATGGTCCTGAAGTTTCATATATTGATTATGATTTAAGCTCTGTTTCATATATTGATTATGATTTAAGCTCTGATAATGAGGATGCTGTTTAATTTCATGATAACTATGAGTGTAATTTTGAAAGCTACATACTTATTTTGATTGTAGGTCATTTTTCGTTTGAACCTGATTCATTGTGATACAATATCATTAGGATTGGTCCCTGGTGGAAAATTCTAGATTTTTACTTTAATTCAATGAATGTTTAAATGCATGCAGGACCTTCAATTATTCAAAATTTATCTCTTTGATCATATTGTGTTCACTCTTTGATTGTATAGTTGTGCAACTACTTTGAATTTTCTACAGGTATGACTCGTAGTCCCAATACTCGTGCTCACAAGTGTCGATCAACACCTAATGACCAACCTGACTCTTCACAAATCAATCTGCCAAGTGCATAAGTTAGCAACAGTCATACTTTTTTAATGATTGGTTGATTATTGTATTTGTTTATAATGTAGGAAATATATGGAAAAAATGTAGCAAATCAGGCTAAACAAGTGATCCCTCATACACTGGGATCAAAGTCACTAGCAAGAAAGAGAGATGAGCTGGTATGAAATTCTGATCCTTTCTCAATTTGTTGGTATTTTATATTTATAGAAGCATGAATTAAATGTATAATTATTGTTTATATGGTGCAAACACTTAGGAGTTTCAAGATGGACGACCATATACTAGAGCAGACATGTATCTTGTTTCTCATTAAAAGAATGATGGAACTTATATTAATGATGAAGCTAGACGCAAATGTGTACGTATAGTTTATTATTAGTCATTTTGTATTGTTATTGGAAACTTAATCACTATGGTTGATTGATGCACTTTATATATGTGTCTGTTCAACATTATATGCAGGACCAATTGCCCACTACAATTGAAAATTGTTCTTCTGAAAATGAAGCCTTAGTTGAAACTTCTGGGAAGGATTGTCCTGGCTATGTACGTGGCATGGGACTTAGAGTAACTCCAACTCAGATCACTGGACCTAGCCTCAACAGGTCAACCCTTCAAAATGATGTTATGATGGAAAAAATGCAATCTGAAATTGAATCTCTAAAGGAAAAAGCTGCTGAAGTTGAATCTTTAAAAGCACAAGTTGCTGAGATGGATGTTTTGAAGGAACAACTTGCTTTCCTTATGCAAGTTCATAAAGAAAATGGGGGTAGAAAAATTTATACTAAATTTGCTAAACATTTTTATTTTTTTGAGCAACTAAGCTTTCACTTACTCTATAATTTCATTTTAATTTCAGGTTGTTGGTTTCAAAAAAAAAATTTCAGGTTGTTAACTTGGAATCACCAATTAAGGGAAACGAGATCATCTTTCTCCTCTAGTCATGTTTGAAGATCAAGGAACACCATCACAAAAGACTATTTAGATTTTTCAATTTTCATGTTATGTACTTCGTAGAGCATGTATGGAAAATACAATTATGTTAAATTCCTTTTGGTGGGACATGTTATGTGCACTTTGTGGAACATAACTTAAATTTTGGATTTGTGTTAAGCACTCTTAGCTTCATTGTGAAGAATTGGTGGATATATATATGCTTATGCATGTATTTGGTGGTGCTTGAATGGATTTTCTTTGGCACAAAATTTTCCCTTTGTTGATTAATTTATTATGTAAAGAAAATTAGAAAGTAGGTTAAAAAAAAACCAAAAACAGAAGAAAAAAAAAACATTAATTTTCTGGAGTTTTGGCGGCGGTTTCAACCGCTGCTAGGTCCAGAAACAATAGAACACATATTTTGTGTTACCGGCGGTTTTAACAGCCGTCGGTCCTACTTACAACCGCCGCTAACACCCAGTTTTGTTGTAGTGAAGGATATTAGATAGCCAGTAACTCCAAGAGCAGGATGTCCAATCATCCAAGAAACCATAAAAGCTAGCAATTCATTCTCCAACCATGCTACGAAGACACCCTCCAATGTCACCTCGACGCGGCGTCCCATGGACGCTACCATCAACATTAACCAATAACCACAATGCAGTCCTTGAGGGAAGGGGACCACCTAACCCAGCGTTGCTGCTCCATCGAAGAACGCGGTCATATAAGACTTAGAATGATTTAAAATAAGTGTATCCATCCATTAATACATACAACACAAGATTCTTACTTTTTTTGAAACACATAAGATTCATGGTAGGTGATTAAGTGAAGGGATACAAAGATCCATTACTACACCCTACTAATAAATGTATCCATTATCTCCATACATTTCTGTGAGTAACCGCTTCTCTTCCTCCTCTGACCTTGCAAGCCATTTGAATCCAAGTTCACATCCTTCTTTTGCAGCTATCTGGAATTTTTCTCTACTGGATCAGTTTTAAGACTTTCTTCTTCCCTCGTTTATGAGCAGCCTGACCTCTCTTCAAATTGAATGTTTTTAATGACTCTGGAATATCCACACCTGAGGCACAGTAATATTTTCTAGAAAGAGCTTGTTTAATTAAGGCCAATTTGTATTTGCATGTTTGCTTCTACTTGGTTCAAAATACCCAAACTCAAAACCAAACACACTAACAAAATGTATTACTTTCATCCCTTGATTCAAAGTGCAGCAACATCTATTAAAAAGGAAACAGGTAGATACTCCCTCCTTTCCAAAATATCAGCTCAGATCTGAAATTGTTTAAATTTATATTTTCACCTTAGATAACCAATATAAGGAATGAGTAAAGTGAATGAAAAAGCACAAGGGGAATAAAGCCTAATTTACTCAAATGAAATCATATGTTCCTGAAATTAAAGATATTTAATGATTTTCTTAATCCTTGCAGAAAAACTTCAATGACTGATATTATGAAACAGAGGTAATAGTTCTAGTTCTCGGGCTAGCAGGTGTGTGCTTGACACAAGCAGATACATTCTCTGAATGCACGTTCGGAGACTAATTTCTTTTGAGACAATCTCTTTTGAGACGTAAAAATTACCGAAGCAGATTTTGCCTCTTCCAACAATGTCTTCTCCATTCATAGGTCCAAGGATCAAACCCATGTAATGCTTACCGGACTTGGTTATCTATAAGCTGTGTTGAGCTTTGTTGGTAATAACAATTAACAAACAAGCTATGAACCAATATATCTGAGATATCTGAGCTTCTATTTATCAAAAAGATTATAGCAGTAAGCTAGACCAATTCCTAACTATGTAAATGTGCCTTTGTTTCATTCCATTTCTGGCTGGGGCTTGCTTAATCTAGTTTGATCATGTGATTGTTCATACCTCTCCACTTCTCTAACCTTTTTGACATTACTTTTCCTCTATAGTCTATACCACAATATAACTTATATACATCTTTTACATGTTCTCTTTGGTGATTCGTTGACTCAAGAGCAATGCATCTTTCCCACTGCATATCAATAGCATCCAATGTACTAATTAAGTTTTTGTGTCTAATTCATCTTTAAAAGGAAGTCAGGTACAATGATGCACCAAATATTTCGTAAATAAAATGGAGAACAGAAAGCGACAAGCTTACCTTAAAAAAAAACCAGATCCATAAGTAATAGCTTCCCCAACATGCCCCTGCATACATATGAAGAGTGAAATTAACAAACCAAGGCAAGATCTTTGAAGTTTAAACAAGTATTAGAAAATTTATCTTGTTCCCTCCTGAAAGGAGATAATGTTAACAATAAATCCGTTAGGATAAGTTCTTGCAGATTAAGAGGGAAACGAACTTTCTGAGCACCATATATTACAGTGCAAGCATTCTTTATTACGATTTAAAAGTTTTGAAGTGTAAGATTAAAGTAATAAAATTGGCCAAAAGAGCATGTTAGATAATTTTGTAGATTATCTAAAGTAACTAAATGCATCATATTTAGCTAAACATTTAAAAAATAAGATCTTATAGTCTTCAACCATTGAAGTTGCTGAATGCTGATAATATCCATTTGCATGAAATACAACTCCTGCAAGTGAACCTATAATAACAGAAAATGAGGAAACAAATGTTGATAATATGAAGTAATAAGGCACAAATGGACATCAAATTTCAAGCTCTTTGAACAAATTTTGTTGAAATTTGTCATATCACATTCACACCAGTTTTCTAGTGCCAAAACTAATGTAGTTAAGAAATCATACAAATTGCTCATTCCCATATTAAAAACCACATATCAGATTCAACATACCAATACTATCAGTTTTCCACAAACATATCATACAAAAAAATGCAGAGCACAGATCAAGGAGAGGGCTGTCTGACGAAAACTGGGAGTTGGAGAGAGAGGACTCCGGGTGACAGAGAGATGTGTGATGACTTGCAAAAAGTAATGGATATGAATGCAGGTATCCGTTACGAAACCCGGATCATTTAGTGATTTTGTAGGCATTTGCGTGTACTTCCATTTATGCATCTTTTTCATAATGATAGAATATTACTTCTTTTATTAGATAATGATGATAGATTACTGACTCAAATATTCTTTCTCTTCTCTTCGCTCCCTCTTGTCTTTGATCATGTTGAAGGAATGTATATTCCTAACCTCCTTTACAAAATTCAGTTTACATGGCAATCACATGAGTACTAAAGAACAGACAAACATGCTAATTAACATATCCTCACTCACTGCCTTATATACATAGGTTGTAGTTGTAGAAGTACATTATATATTGGTTTTTAAAATATTTATCAAATCTTCCATATTTACCCTTAATTATAAGTGTTAGTCAAACTTTGGCAATAGAAAAGCTAAGTAAATACAAGGGTATATATGAAAGAAGATAATAAATATTCATAAAATCTAGTATGTGGTCTTATATTAAAGGACACAAAAGTATTTCTAAGGGGTCTTATAAAAATAAACAAAGGGAGAGGAGTAATAATTAATTTGTAAGAAGTTTTATTAACTTTCCTAAATTACTCTATTTAAAAAAATACAAATTCAGAAATATGTTTTTCTCTAATTGAATCATATGCTTAATTTCTTATGAATTTATCTCTCAAAATTCACAACTTTTAAAAATTTCACTTTCTCTTTTATATTAAATATGAGAGTAAATTTAAAAAATTCATTTATCAATTTCTAAATATTAAAAATGACTTATATGTAAGTTAAAAAATAACTTATAGTCATATTAAATTTCAATTGACTTGAAATTTACTAAAAAGAATTCTGTAAAAGGAGAAAACAAAATACAGTAGACTTTAGACTTTGTATGGCCCAACTTATTTTGGAATTAAAAGCTACTTTTAAGTCAAAGTTAAAAATAAGAGCTTTTAAAAAAAGTAGAAGCCGTTTGTCCATTTTTATTTTTTTTATAACTTAAAAGCTACTTTTAAGTTAAAAGTTATTTGGTAAAACTCTTTAAAAAAAGTCTCATATTCCATTTTTCGTTTTTCTTTTAATTAATTTAAAAAATAGGCCACAATAACCATCATAACCAACGTCACCTTCAAACCCTATTTTCTTCACCCAACAACAAAACTTATTTTGATCTAATATATTCTCGCACAACACGAGTTTGAATGGTTAATGCTAATTGGATTGAAACTTATTTTGATCTAATATATTCTCGCAAAACTTATTTTGATCTAATATATTTTCTTTACTTTTTTTGTTTCAAGTTCTTTAGGCTTTGGATCTCAGCTCTATGACGGTTGTTGGGTGTTATGGTAGGGTTTTGTGTATTGCACGCTTGGGTTGGTTCTCTATCTTGCAGGTTGAAATTTACTAAAAAGAATTATGCAAAAGGAGAAAACAAAATACAGTAAACTAATAACTTTTTCTTTACTTTTTTTGTTTCAAGTTCTTTAGGCTTTAGATCTCAGCTCTATGACGGTTGTTGGGTGTTATGGTAGGGTTTTGTGTATTGCACGCTTGGGTTGGTTCTTTATCTTGCAGGTGTCGTGCGATTGGTAAGATCCCATTCGGCTAAACCTACCATTTCTTTACTTCCATAGAGACCTCTCATAGTTGTGTTTGGTTTGGCATTGGATGTGGGGTTTTTAGATGTTTTTTGGTGTTTTTTAAGCTGTAGTGTCAGGGTTCTGCCAATTTTGTTGGCGTAATAACTGTACCATGTTGAGAGGGGTTGTTTCTCAACATTAAATTTAAATGAGTTTGTTGGCAAACCGTGTAAAGTGGAGCATAGATCCTATAGTCCCAACCAATTGCCCAAGCGTGGGGGTGACGCTCAGCCACAAGTGCCACCGCAGTGCCTTCCGCTGTTCCCGCCAAGCAAATCAACGTCGCCAGTGATAGCTCTGCTGGATATCTTTTCACCGTTATTGACTGCATCATTTAATATTTATTACATGTTATTAACAATATCCTCATTATATATGCTAAAATTAATTTACAAAGTCATTTTCGTTTACCTGCAAAATGTAGAAGGAAGACAAGGCCACACAACCCATTAGTATATAAAGAGCCCCTGTAGTTTGGTGGCTGTGAGAGGAGATGCTTCCATCTTGTTCGTGGGTTGTGTTTTCAGAATGAAAAAGGTTGAACCCAGGACCTTTGTACACTGCCATTAATAAAGCTCCTCCAAAGGTTACTAATGTTCCAATCACTTTGGCTTGACTCCGAATCTCCTTCAATTTGAGACGTTCCAGCCTAAATAAAATTGTTTTATTACACTCATTCAATAAATTATTCAGCTTACTTTACACATGTAAAACTTATATTATAAACATATATGCAAATTAAATCAAAGTGTGCGCACCAACTATATAAAAATTAGAAGAAAATGAACAGCGATGATAATTATTTATTTACCGGACGAAGACTGCGAGCAGAAAGGTGATAGAGGGCACGGCATTGGTGATAGCAGATGCGAATGATGCGGAGGTGTACTTCATCCCCAAGTAAGTGAAGCTTTGATTAAAAACTGGCCTGCTCAAAATTAATTAACCATGCACTATATAACGAACTAAAGATATTTGAGCGATTTAATTAAGATGGTATATATGACTCAAATTGAGTTTATCTAAGCTGTCTCATTTTGATGGAACATATAATTAAGTCGTTCGATCAGGAACAAACGGTGATCAAACGGCTCAGAAGGCCTGATTAATGTATGAATTTAGGATTAATGTTGTGACTTCATGAACTAAAATCCTTATTTTCAAAAAAAGAACTAAAATCCTTATTATTCCTTTATATGAATATATGCTTGGAGATACGCTCTTGTCATGTGTTACATAGGTAATAAGGTTTTAGATCATTACTCTAGAAATCCCAGAACCATTATCTGGAGGAAGACTGATAGTGTCATCTTGGGCCTACTTTTCCTGAAAAATATATAGTGAATAAAAAATTTGACAAAAGTAGAGCTAGTCACCGACTTAATGAAAGAAATATATAGTGCTTATAAAGGAAGATATTAAGTAACATGTAACTAATATACTAGTGATATGATTGACACCTTTCGAGAAAAAATGCAAAAGGAGCTATGGCAACGGTAGCCATGGCATTGCGATAAACAATGAACACAAAACGACTCATCCCATGGTTAAGAATATCCTTGCCGAAGATGTAATTTCCAGCCATGCCAAATTGCAACCCAATCATTAACAAGTATGGTTTTGCATCACTGAGTTGCTCGCCTAATCTGCAAAACACATTTTTGGAACTCATGGTGAGTGTGACTGGTCAAAGAGAGAGAAGAGTGGTGAAGAGAGAAAATATTAATGCTGTGGTTTGTTATGAGAACACACCTTGAGGGAGTACCTGAGACTGAGATGGATGGCCTTCCTTTTATACACACGCTAAAAGCTAAAGAGCAGTAGTATAATAATAATCATATTAATGTTTCATAGTATATATTGGGATTTTTAACCCCGGATCGATATATGCGAATTGTGACGGTTTCTAATGCCCATAATCTATAGAGTATAAGAAAAATCATTTTCTAGTACTTTGAGAATGTTACAGAGACTACCACAAAATTAGCATGTTCATTTTGTGGAGATTTAAAACTCTTCACTAAAAACCTTTTTACTCTTTGCGTTTTGGCGGCGGTAAAAAATAATTGCTAAACACATATGTCAATAAGTGGTTGATCCCATAGTACTAGTATTGTAATATGAATCTAAGTACTCTAATATTAGAATGCCCTAGCCTAATCGACACTTCATTTTTAGTTAGAATTGTACCAATCAAACAAATTTCCTTTTGACGGACAGGGGTCAAGGTGGGGAGGGCGAGGTGGCGCTTCTTCCTAAGGGTAGGGTTATCTGTAAGAGTTCCTAAAAGAGGGTGTGGTCGTCCAAAGAAGCTTAACTAAGGGGGTGTGCGACTCATAAGGAGCATCTGTCGCAGTTGGTGGTGACCTAAATGTATGAGGCCTAAGGGAAGACCAAGGATGTATGAGAAGATAGGTGGAAAGGAGAAGGAGCTTGGTGGGGTTTCCAGTAGTTCTCTGTTAACTAAGAGCACAGGTTCATTGGAAGCTAATTAAGGCAATCAACTTATGGGTTTATCGCTAGAGTTTTCAGAGCCTTATGGTGTCATGACTAGGGCTAAAAGTCCCCTTTCGATGGGGATATATTTGGGTATGAGGTACGATTGTACATATGAGACTACTCTAAACCAGATAGTTGCCCATATTCGTGCCCAGATTTTGTTTCAACCATGGTTCCTTATTTACTATTAGTTGGGTCCCATAATATAACATATTTATAATTTTATTTCCACCTAATTAAGATTTAAAATTTATAATAAATCAATACTATAATTAAATATTAATTTAATAAAGAGTCGGGCTTACCGTTTAAAAAAAATTGGGCTGATCAGAGGAGCCCAAAGAGGCAAAAATCTACCAAGTCGGTCAAAAAAAGCCCAAACGGGGAAAAATCAGCTCTAACTGGTCAACCTGTGGGCAAAAAACCGAGTGAACCAATCACATGGGTATAAAAGCCATCTTACCTCTCAAATCATGTGTTTCCTCTCTTCTTCCACGCGAAATCCTAGCTCTTCTCCCTCTCTACGCCACACCAGTCACCAGCATCAAATCCTTCATCTCCACCATCAAATCCTCCCTCAAAGCCTGGAATCCTCCATCTCTTGAGTCTATTCTCTTCTTCTCCCTCCGCTTCCTCTCCCCGGAGCTCTCCACCTTTCCTCATCTCTCACCAGCTCAAATCTACCCTCACTACCTCGCATCCCTTCTTCCTCTCCTATTTCCCTCCTCTCACCTCCAAAGCAAGATTGTATCAAAGATTTCCAAGCCATATATATATATATATGAGGTTTCCACTACAAGATCAAAGTTTTCCAAGGCCAAATTAGTGGTTCAAGCACTAGATCGAGGCTACCAGTAGAAGATCAGTGACATACTGTAAAAAAATTAATCTTTGAGAAATTATCATCCTTTATGTAATTAAATTTTGATTTTTTGTTATTAGTGCATGACTTTTATGTTCGTTATGTGTTTCTGTTCATCTGCTCTTCAATTTTGTTATTGTTCCCTCGTTTTTTAGTTGATCGATGTGAGAGAAACAACAATATTTTAATTTAAGAAACTAAAAAGCAGAGTTTGAGTTCCTTACAAGGAACTGTTTCTTAATTTTGAGGAACTTTCTATCCAACTTAGCTTTCTCCAATGGCAACAAAAAATAATATCCGAACCTTAACATCTCTAGCTGGTGGTTTAAGAAACCAGCGTTGGAGATGCTCTTAGAAGCTAGCTGAAAGTTAAAAGATAATAAACTAGCTAAAAGCTGAAATATAATAGTTGAAAACCTACCTGATAGAAAAAAGTGTTTGGTGTCCACTACATGTTGAACAAGTTAAAATTGTAAAATGACGTAAAAGGACATATTTGTATAAATTTTTACATTTAACATTACTTTATTTACACGTCAACACCTATATGATATTAAAATAGTAAAATCATTACCACATTAACTATTTTAATTTTTTAATTATTTATCATCTCAAAAATATAATATAATATTTAATTTATTTTTCTTTTTATTTTTTATTTACATAAATAGAATAAAAAAAATTATATTTTCATTTAATAAAGTAAGCTTATACATGTCTAAATTAACAAAATATTTTAAAATTTTACATTAACAATTGAATTGTAATTATTTAAAAATAAAAATAATTAGAGTTTAGTGTTTCCATTAATATAAAAGGGTAATGCTAGATTTTATTAAAATGATGAGAATAAAAATAAGAACAAGTTCAATAAGTTTTAAGCTGTAGGCTACCTCCTTTCAAAAAAATAGGAGCAAGCTACCTAATGTAGCTTATTGAAAAAACTTTAAGCAACTGAAATAAGAACTCTCACCAAATACTTTTCTAAAGTTTTTGATTAGTCAAAGAAGCTTTAAGCTAGAAAAATAATCATTAAGCTAGTTGAAATTACATGTCTAGCATAGCCTGTAGAGTATTTTTTTATGAATATATTTGTGCGAATTGCTCACAAAAAATAATATAGTTTATGCATTAAAATCTTATTTTGGTTCCCTGAATTTTTCATAAAGATCTGCCACTGCACACTCAAGCAAACAATTGTTATGACAACTCAAGCGAGAGATCGTCGGGGAGGATGAGGTTGGAGAGGAGGAGGAGGGGTGGTGGTGGTTGTTTGGGATGAGATGGGCAGGGAGCAAGATGGAGAGAGTTGGGGGAGGAAAGAAGTGGAGAGTGGGAATTGTCGACGGTGAGAGAGAATATGAAAATTGTCTGAAATGATCACGAGTGCATCAGTAGACTAAAATTTAAAAGAGTACCCTAATCTTTGCCTTGAATGTGGAGGATTAATTGTTAAGGGTTAAGTCGGAAAAAATATCTAATGCTGAAGTTTGAACTCATAAAATAAGTTCTAGCAAAAAGTCATATCTTGTAATTAATACTCAATCATTGATGTCTCAAGTAAAACTAATTTAAAAGACAAAGTCAGGTTAGGTAGCAAACTAAAAGTAGTGAATATGAAGATCTATGAATGTATACTTAGTCATATACACGTCTGAAATTATTTTTTCAAATTTGTGGATAATGATCTACTTGGTGAAAGATTGGAGAGAGGGAGAAGCCCTCATTATCAGGCATTAAACTCTCTTTCTATGTATATCACTAAACAAGAAAAAGAGAGGAGGAAGCTATTGCAAATCTGCCTACGTGGGGAACAAATTGAATCATGGTGATATTATTATCTAATCATTGTTGGGGATGTGCAGCTAAAGACAATATTAGTCGAATGTTTATTTGTTGCAAGAAACTAATTTCCTCCACCACATATTTTTAATTTGGCTATCCTCTTTTTCCATTAAAGGCTATTGCTTGGGCTTTTCAACATCTGTGAGTTCGAATAGTTCATAATTGTTGCCAGTTAAGGCTTGTCAGCATTACTTCCTGATGAGGATTTGGCCTGAAAGTAAGTGCCTTTCGTTTTCTTCGTGTGATGTTTTTCTTTTTCTAGTTTAATCCTCTCAAATCTAAGTTAGTGGTCGAGTTTGCCATGAACCATGGTCTAGTTGGGTTTCAAGTTCAGCACATCAACATCTCCTACATATATAAAATAAAAGGGTTATTTTTAACCGAAGATATATCATACAAAAATAATTGTTGAAGGCATCTAAAAATAGAGAAATTTGGCTATCTGTGTCGACTGTTAATTAACTAATTTAGATTGTTTTTATATGACAATTGATTTTAGTTAGATGAATTACAAGATTCTAATTGGACCAACTGTTAGTTGATGAACAACTACTAATCAGCGGTTAGCCGTTTGAACAACGGCTAGTCAGCTTATTCTGTACTTTTGAACAACTACTAATCTGGACTGACCCTTGGGTGCCAAGTTCTCATAGTGGAAAAATTGCAACCAGGAGAAGAGAGGGATGTGAAGTCTCCACTGTCAACATGCTGATTAACGAGGAGGCCAGAACCTGGAAGGCTGGAAGGAAGAACTGATTAGAGCCACTTTCCTCCCTATGGATGTAACAAGAATCCTGCAAATTCAACTACCAGAAAGAGGGTCAACGGACAAACTGATCTGGAAGGATAGCACAAATGGGCAATACACTGTCAAAGGAGGCTACAAAATTCTTAGAGGGCCAGGCCTAAGAAGAGAGGAAGCAGGCCCATCAAGCTCGCGAGATCCCCCACTTTGGAAAAAAAACTGGGCGGTTGATGTCTTGCCAAGCTGCAAAGAATTCATTTGGCGAGCGTGCAGAAATGTGCTACCAGTTTATGCGAACCTGAAGAAGCGAGGTATCAACCTTGACCCCATGTGCCCGTGTTGTGGAGAAGAAGAAGAGACCACAACCCACGCGATCCTTACCTGTAATAGAACTTGCAGGCTTTGGTTTGGTTCCCACCTCAACATCCATTTACCAGCAAGCATGATTGACAACTTCAAAGGCTGGCTGGAGCAGATCCTGATGCATCCCAGCGCAGAGATCATGGCAGATGTGTTCAACTTGGCTTGGACAATGTGGAAGAGAAGGAATACTTGGGTTTTCGAAGGACAGATGTGGGATGCGGAACAGACAATGTCTAAGGCTGCAAAAATTTGTATCAGACATGAGAAAAAAATGATGATTTCTCCCTGGAACTCTCCCCTACGACTTGGCTCCCACCGGCACCAGGTACGTACAAGCTGAACGTGGATGCTGCACTGAAACCTGATGGCATGGGCCTTGGCGCAATTATCAGGAACGACAAAGGACAAACAATGGCTGCTGCCACAAAAAAGGCCAGAGCGCAAGAAGATCCTACGATGGCACAAGCATTAGCAGTGAAGTGGGCACTGGAATGGGCAAGACAGATAGGTTTTTTCCAAATTTCCCTGGAGACTGATTCTCTAATCTTGGTTCAACAATGGCGACGTTCCAGCTTGGGGGACTCATATTTGCATGATGTAATTAGACTATGCAAGAACCTATCTCTAGGATTTTTCCTGTTTTCTGTTTCTCATGTCAAGAGATCGGGCAACAAAGTAGCTGATTTCCTTGCTAATCTAGCCTGTAGGTCTTTCGACTTTTGTTGGATTGAGGAAGATCCCCCTGGGGCATCCACTCAAATTCATGATGATGTATCACTAGCAGTTTCATCTGCTCTTTCTTGAATGAGAAACAGAAGTTGACAATCAAAAAAAAAAAGAATTAGTCAGTTGATTTAGACCTTGAAATGACAGGGTTGTTAGCTTAAATTTGTTAATTCAGTAAAAGTCCTAAATAAACCGCGTGGTAAAAAAGTTATTGCAATTTTTATTGATAATAACAAATTTCTACTTTTTAGGAATGAATATTCTGCGGATATTGAAAGTTTTACTATAATTAATTAACTTTTAAGTCAAATTTTCGTTCAGAAATTAAAGAGAAAATCAGAATATATCTACTTGCCACAAATGTAGGAGCTTCATGTCAAATGGAAGTAGGTGAGTGAGCTGATCAACTTGGAAATGGACACTCACTAGTTGATATGACAGTTTTTGAAGGATATTGGACTGGGCGAGACCCTAGGGTCCCTCGCCCAGAAGCACTGGCCTAAGGCGAGGAGCGGACCAGGCACTTGAGCCTTCATCCCGGAGGCCCAACCGTCCCATTAGGATGATTTAGAGGCGCTAAGCCCAACTCCCCCAACTATAAATAGGGGAGGAATACCAATTGTAAAGGGCTCTTGGCTCATTTATGAAATAACAAGATTGAAGTTCAGTTATTCTCTCTCCAAAGTGGTTACGCTCTCATTTTCTCTAGGAATCTCACATCACGTTCCTTACACCTTAGGTACTATACCTCATCTCAATGTTCATGATGGAACAGATATGATAGAATGTTATGACCCTAAATGTTTGTATATGTGCTTAGTGCCTTGAGAACAATGTATGATTCATTTAAGGAAAATAACTGTTGTAAAACGTAGTGATTTACCTTTATAGTAGTCGTTTGAGGTTCATTTGTACACACAATGTATCAAACCATCAATACAACATATATATGTCCTCAATTTCTATGTTTATTTCCTTTATTTTTCAAGAATTTACTTATATTTCCGGTTTTTACTTTACATTTTAAGTTTTAATTTTAGTCGCTTAGGCCTTTATTTATCTGTTTTCACTCTTTACCTAAGCTCCATTCAACTACCTACCTCGTCTTCAAGCTCTCAGTAGCGATAAGTAAGAGCTTTTAAAAGTGTCGTAGGAACCTCCATTGACGGGTAGAGTCTCTTCCTCGAGTAATTGCTTGACTAGGGAATTGTTATGTTAGTTTTCCAACCGACTCACACGGCAATCCTAAACCTAAAATCTATTTGAACCAACAAACTCCAACAATTGTGGACACACAACTTACATACACATTCAGGGACAATTTTTTATCACCACAAATCGCGAAGTGTTACAAAATAGAATATAAAACCAATTTTAACGGTCTCAAAACACCACAAAATTTGCTTTCAAAAATGAATGTGAATTTTGTGGTTGTTTGACACCCTTGAAACATGACTTATGCTTTTTTTAACATCTCGCGCTTTGTGGCAATCGAAATCATCACTAAACGCGTATATCAATTATGTGTGTAAAAAATGCTAGGGCTCAATCTGTGCGATCCAAACTTCAACCTCTATATAAAGGGAGCAGGGGAAAGCTTGGAAAACCCATTCCCCCACTCTGATCTATCTGAGCCCCTCTCTTCCTCTTCTTCCTCTTCACGCTCTCCCTCTCGTTCTCCTAACTCTCTCTTTCTCTCCCTCTCGTGTTTCACCACCCTCACCTTTGTCCCTCACGAATTTCTCAACCAAACCATGAAATAACATGGGCAAAACACTTTTGGACCCTCATATACTAGATCTTGACAAAGAAACCACAAGAAATCAATCAAAGAACGCAGAACCGTGAAGTTGTCCAAACTCCGGCGAGAATACCCGACGTGCAACTGAGATTTTCTCTCAGTTCCTTGCATTATAGCCTACGAGACCTGCACTGTTGGACTCCTGGAAGCGAGAAGAAGTTGGCCCAACGCTCAGATCCGGTAACCACCGTGATTGCCACCGTCTTCGGTCCTCTTCTCCTACGAGTCTCGCCGGAAAAGTTCCAAAACTCGGTAAAACTTGTATATTCCGACTCTATTCTTCGTTCTGAGTTCAAATATCATTTTTGTTACATGAAATTCAAAGTATTTCACTAAAAATCTCTCTTTTCCATGCGTTTTCTTCATGATAAAGAGGTTATGAGTTATCCTTTTTGCTTCTAGGAACTCACAGATCATGAAGGAAACATTTTTCAGAAATTTCATGGAACAAACAGGTTGAAATTTGAAACAGAGGAATGAACTTCATGTTCATCAACCTCTCGGCCTCTTCTTCTCAACGAGGAAGAAGAAGAAACTTGAGCCTCAGGCTTTGAGCGTCTTGTAACTCTGTGACCATCATGAAAGGTGTTGAGTAATTCTTTGAATTGGTAGCTTGAGGAACAAGGTTAATTAATAAAATTAATTAAGCATAAAAAATTGTAAATCTTGACCTTAAATAGCTTGATTTGGAAACTTGGAGTGCAAGAGAAGCTTGGACAGGTGTGGATATTAATTATGGACCATGTTGAGACCAAATAGCTTGGACTAACCATGAGGATTAATGCACATGAGACTTGAGACTTGGACTACTAAAAGATCAATTAAGACTAAATTAACTAAAACTTGGATAATAACTATAAATGATTTATGTTTGATTGTGATTTGGAATTATTGCAGATCAGGACAATCAATATTTGACATTTCTCTCAAGCATAGGTAAGGGGGATACAAGTTGCGAGGCCATGGATGAATAGTAAAGTCTTTCTGACAGGAGGATTGCTTCTAATCATATTTGTTAGATTGTTTGGCTATTGGATTGTTGTTTGGTAATGGGGGTAAATTCATATGTATGCATCATTTTGCATATAGATGGACCTGCCCTTGGTATTGACCTAATCGCTACTGTGGGAGGGGTCATTCAAGACGCCTATGAAGAGCTCTTACATGCATTTGTATTACAACTTGAATCAAGTTGTCGGATATTGAGGGCGGAGGCACTAGCTCATTGGTTGGGCATTATGATGTGCATGATATTCAATTACCTGAATGTTATAGCTCTTATGAATTGTTAGAGTGTTGTGAACTTGATACTGATAAAAGATACAAACAGAAATCCAGAAATTAGATATGTTATTAATCACCTGAATACGCAAATGAAATACTACTTAGCCAGAAATGAGAGGGAAAATAGCAAAGTTGAAGATGTCATATGCAAGATGGGGTATGAGATTCCCGAAGAGGGTAAATTGTTGATTTATGACTCGAAGCCATTAACAATGAAATTTAAAAGCAAGTTTAGAGATGATTTCATGGAGCTAGGGGTGAAGTCTGTGCAGTACATATTCCATCTACCACAAAAAATCTTATATTTGCTAGTTTAGACCCTAAGGACACTCTTTAATTTGTTTCATTCCCGGGTGTTTGTTTCTACTTTCTTTGTTCATAATCATTCCCCTAGATGTGACAATCACACTACACGCACTACAAAATGTATATTTCTTAGGTACTCTTGCATTTTGCAGGGACACCGAGTATTCGGTGACCGGGAGTTGGTCATTTTGCATACAGATGGACCTGCCCTTGGTATTGACCTAATCGCTACTGTGGGAGAGGTCATTCAAGACGCCTATGAAGAGCTCTTACATGCATTTGTATTACAACTTGAATCAAGTTGTCGGATATTGAGGGCGGAGGCACTAGCTCATTGGTTGGGCATTATGACATGCGTGATATTCAATTACCTGAATGTTATAACTTTTATGAATTTTTAGAGTGTTGTGAATTTGATACCGATAAGAGATACGAATAGAAATCCATAAATTGGATATGTTATTAATCACCTAAATACGCAAATGAAATACTACTTAGCTTGAAATGGGAGGGAAAATATTAAATTTGAAGATTTCATATGCAATATGGGGTATGGGATTCCCGAAGAAGGTAAATTGTTAATTTACGAATCGAAGCTGTTAACAATGGAATTTAAAAGCAAGTTTAGAGAGGATATCATTGGGCTGGGGATGAAGTTTGTGCAGTACATATTTCATCTACCACAAAAAATCTTAGATTTTCTCAAATAAGATCTCTCATAGTATTTTGTACCTTAAGGACACTATTTATTTTGTTCATTCCCGGTTTTTGGTTCTATATGCTTTGTTTATTATCTTTCCCCTAGATGCGGCAAGCTCACTGCATGCGCTATTAAATGGATATTTCTTACGTACTCTACCATCCTCGTAGGGACTCCGAGCATACGATGACCGTAATTTGGTCATTTTGCATACAGAAGGATATGCCCTTGGTATTGACCAAATTGCTATTGTGGGAGGTCAATCGAGACGTCTATGAAGAGCTCTTACATGCCTTTGTATTACAGCTTAAATCAAGTTGCCAGATATTGAGGGTTGGGGCTCTAGCTCATTGGTTGGGCATTATGATTTGCATGATATTCAATTACCTTAATGTTATAGCTTGTATGGATTGTTAGAGTGTTGTGAACTTGATACTGGTGAAATATACGAACAGAAATCCAGAAATTGAAGAATTTATTAATCACCTGAATACGCAAATGAAATACTACTTACCCTGGAATGGGAGGGAAAATAATAAAGTTGCAGATGTCATATGCAAGATGGGTATCAGACTCCCGAAGAAGGTAAATTGTTAATTTACGACTCGAAGCCGTTAACAATGGACTTTAAAAGCAAGTTTAGAGATGATATCATGTGGCAAGGGGTGAAGTCTGTGTAGTACATATTTCATCTACCAAAAAGAATCTTAGATTTGCTCAAATAACGTTCTTCACAGTATTTTGTACCCTAAGGACACTCCTTATTTTGTTCCTTTTCAGGTGTTTGGTTCTACTTGCTTTCTTCATATTCTTTCCCCTAGATGTGACAAGCTCGCTGCACGCGCTATTAGATGTATATTTCTTAGGTACTCTACCATTTTGCAGGGATACCGAGCATTTGGTGACATAGATTTGGTCATTTTGCATACAGATAGATCTGCCCTTTGTATTGACCAAATTGCTACTATGGGAAGGGTGATTTGAGATGCCTATGCAAAGCCCTTACATGCATTTTGTGGATACCCCTTTTTGTCTGGGCTTAATCTTTTGAATTTAGAAGGATGTTAATAACTTAATTAGGGGTATGAAATTAAGATGAACCCTTTAGTTTTGATGATTATGTGGGTTATTATTGGACCATGTAACAATAATAAAAGAAAGGCTTTTTGCCAAAGCTAAAAAAGAGAAGAGGTGTGCTTCATTAGTTGGTTTTGAGCCCATTTTCAACAAAAAAGACTTGAAAGAGGATAGGAAAAATAAGGTCAGAAATGGAGACCATGGAACCTTCCCTTTCGGGGTAGGTGGTCCTCCTATAAATTCAAAGTCATAACTTTTTCTCCAACCACCTAGGATTTAATGCACAAAAAATCATTAAAGAAAACTGAGCTTGTCTGAAAAAGTGGAACAAATGAGTCTTGCTGGGTTTTGTTTAGGGTAAGAGCTAGGGGACATAAGGGTGGGGAGAGGAAGGTCCAGGGTTCGAATCCTGGAAGGGAACTTTGAAGGGATTTTCTAACTTACTAACAACTAACCACTAACATTTGCCTATAAAAAAAGTGATACAATTAAATGGTTGTTCTGTACACAACCAGGTCACATACAAATTATCATTGTCTTTGAAACATCACAATACAACACAATGGAACATCACCGCTTAAAAGTACGCACATAAGGTAGCTTCTCAATCAAAACAATTATAAGACAAAATCTCAACTTATTTATAAATCCTAAAGGTTCCACAAAATGATATGCATCTTTAATTTCCATGAACAAAGTAGCTTCATAATAATTTTCATCTGCAAGTATAAAAAAGAACATATCAATAACACAATATAACTTTTTCTAAAATATAAACAAAAAGCTTAACATCAAAATCTCAAATGATAACATAAAAATAAGCACGGACACTTTCAAATAACTAAATACATGTGAAAGCTTGATCAACAAAGTGTACTCCAACCCAATGCAAGAATAAAAACAGAACAATAAAAACATAATAAGAATTCCAAAGCTCCTATTACAAACCAAAGAATAGCGTAAGCATGTTGATTTAAATTAGTAACAATTTAGTATATGCTAAGAAGATATATATCATGTTCACTATCTTCATTGGTGCTTGAACTTGGAGAATTCAAATAGCACGGACACTTGAAGCAGCTGCAACCAATTAAAAGTAAAATAATGCAACTTAGAGACTGTAATCTGCATAGACTAAAGAAGAAGAACTAAACACCTTATGAGAACATGAGAATATAGTACTTACCTTCAAAGAAAATAACCAAGACTCATCATGTATTACAATATCATGCTCGAAAGGCGTGTTCAATATCAGAGCAAATATGAAGAGATATACTTCAAAGATGCCTCTGTCACTTTTGTACATATTCTATATGATCACTGTATAAAATAAGCAACATGCTCGAGAAATAGTATTAGTGAATAAAAAAGAGCATGCAAGTGGGAAAAGTCCCCTGTCTAGCAATGTCATTAAAATCTTCTCCAGGTCAACGGTTTTGAACCGCTAACACAAAATTTGTCAACAAGTTTTCCAATTACTTCGCTGGATGACTTATCTCTTCATGACATTGCTTCAATTTGTACATTATCCCAGCTGTAGGTGAACCTCAAAATCCAATTCCTATAATTGTATGAAGCTTTAACCAAAAAGGATAGAAAAAAAAAAAAGGGAAAAGACAAGTGAAGATAAACAATTTGCAAAGATTGGAATAACAAAGCTACAGAGTTCATAGATTCCACCATAATAGGCAATTTTATTTTACCCTTATGAGAGATTCCACAGAAAAGTTCTAGAATACAAAGAGGAAATTTATTTTGATTTATATTTAATTTGAAGAAATAGAAAAATCAATCACACACTATATTTTTTTTTGAAAACTCAAAGTCAAATATAATATAATGGAAAGTGATCTTTCACCCAAACATAAGTCCAAACTCTGTACTGGACAACACACGGATAATTATTTGTTGACACCTCAAAAATAAGGTGGAATGAGATGGAGGAGGAGAGAGATAGGAAGAAATGAAAAAAGTAAGAGAGAGAAAGTATAAGATGTGATCAGTAATAAGAGGAGAGAGATAGAGATAAAAATAGGTGGAAATGAAATGTATAAAAAAGGAGGTGTGTATATATCATTGTTGGACAACACACCTAGGAAATGCAAAAACAAACACCAAAATCTAACACAAGGAAATACAAATACCCTATGCCATCAACAGGAAGAAAACCAAAACGAAAATTAAACTATCCGAAATGAAAGAAGCAACAGCGGCGACAGAAGGCCAAAAAGGAAGTTGAACCACAACATTGAAAAGGGACACGACAAAGGAGCTATATCACTCACTATATATATATATGGTGAATGCTAACTTACTTATATATATATATGGGTAATGCTAACTTACTCCCACTTGATTTTGTGAAGAAGTAAATTAGCATCCAACACCTTTTTAGTTGGACAAAAAACTCCAACTTTTTACAATTAATTTTGTGGGCATTCATGTAATTTCATATTTATTTGTATTTCTCAACTAAGACCATATACAATGGTTGTTGGAAAATGATGTTGAGGATTGTTGAGAGAGTTTAATGGTTGTTGAGGATTGTTGAGAGGAGAGAGGGATGACCGGTTTATTCGAAAATCTCAACATTGTTGAGAGGAGACAGGGCGCGTGGAGCCGGCTGGGAGGAGAGAGAAAACGCAGGTGGAAAAAGGGAGCTGACACGTGTCCTGATCTGATTGGTTCGCTGGATTTCTTTTACTCTTATCTTTTGAACTCAATTATTTCATCAAAAAAAATATTTTCTGGAAAAAAGTATTATACCAAAATTCATGATTTTTTTTTTCTCTATAAATAGAGACTTGGTTCGTTTGATTTGGACACAGAAAAAAAAACCAAGTTTTTCACCATCTTATTATCTCTCTCACCATCTTATTTATCTATCTATTAGCATTTGTTTTGAAATGGATCCCAACAATCACCATTTCAACACCCAGAATTCTTCAAACAACCCATTTTACAACCAAAATCACAACAACTATGAAGATCCAAATCAAATTTCTTACCAACGTCCTTAAAATCATCCGTGAACCAGCTCGCTTATGAACGAGATTCATATGCTCAACGTTGGACCGATTTTGAGCAATCTAGGGAAGGTGGATCTAGTACACAGCAACCATACTCGACCGAGGTGTTACCCGCTTTTGCAAATCATGTACGTGCTAGATCCGAGTTGCGTGATTCAAATGTTCATCACGAACTGCAAGCAGATCTAGTGAAGCACATCTGGGCAAAGTTTGGAATGTCTCAGGATTGAAGATGATTTGTATCGTACTAATTACGTTATTTGTGTGTTGTGTGCTTAGTTTGTTGTCTTGCATTTTAAGTTATTGTGTGCTTAGTTTGTTGTCTTGCATTTTATTTTAAGAAAATAAAATAAATTCTTGTATGCTTAGTTTGTTGTCTTGCATTTTAAGTTAAGAAAAAAAAATTATAGTCTATATTTTAAAAAAAATTAAATTGTTAAGTGTTTATTGTTTTAATTTAATTTAAATCGATAATTGTAATTTTATGTAATCATAAAAACAAAAATATAAAATTAAATAAAAATGTGAAATAAAAAAGTGGTGGGGTAGGGTGAGTGGTGAGTGGTGGGGTAGGGTGTTGAGAGTTATGTAAAACCATTGGAGTGAGTAATTGTTGAGAGAGTGTTGAATTGGAGAGAGAAAATAATGTGGAGTGTTGGGAAGAGAAAAAGTAGGGTAAGAAAAGGGTAAACAAAACATTTTTTTGTTGAAGCATTGCTCCTTGTCTAATAGTTCTCTCTCCTCATTACTCACCCTCTTTCCCAAAACAAACAAAAAAAACTCTCTTTCTCATACACTCTTGCGCTGCTTCATAGCGGGAATTGAGTTTGGTGCCCCACCCCTTAGGCTTTGCACCCCACTTTATTAAATACGGAATTTAAAGTTCCGTATCAATACGGAAAATAAAATTCCGTATCTGTTTTAGTATATGATGAGTGGTTGAAAATGTGACACGCATGCTTAAATACAGTACGGAATTTTAAGTTCCGTATTCAATAGGGAGAATACGGAATTTTAAATTCCGTATTTGATAAAGTGGGGTGTCAAGCCCCATAGGTGGGGTGCCAAACCCAACTCCCCTTCATAGCCATCCCCTTTCTTTCTTTTGTTTCATTGTTCATTTCAGTCTTTCATTTTCTAATTTGAAATAGATCCTGAGGAAACAACATAACACTATGAGAATTTTACAGAGGTCAAAACCATGTCTGTGACCAAATCCAAAACCCCTTCAGTAGAAATTCAAAATCAAAAGGACCAAAATGTTGATGCCCACATGCAACGAAAGGCAAAAGACAATTCAATTGATTGACCCGCTTGAATGAAAGAGAAGCATGAGAAAAAAAGATGTGAGTGATGGAGTTTTTGGAGAGGATGAAACGAATTTGGGGGAAGAAGAAAGAGAAACGGGGGGAAGAGAGAGTTGAACAGAAATAAAAAAAGTGTTGACCAAAAAAAAAAAAGAACAGAAATAAAAAAAGAAATTGTAATGATGAGAGAGAAATGATTTTTTAAATTAAAAGTTGGAAACGTAATTACATAAGTACCCTTCAAATTAAAGTTGGTTTTAGTAAGAGAGTGTTGGGTTTTTTGTCCAATTAAAAATGTGTTGGATGCTAACTTACTCCTACACAAAATAAAGTGGGAGTAAGTTAGATATATATATATATATATATATATATATATATGGGGAATGCTAATGCACACCCACTCTTTTTTTAGAAGGTGTGCATTAGCAACACACACTTTTTTCTTTTGATAAAAAACCTAGCTTTCACTTTTTAAGTTAAGTTACTTTATAAGGATACTAGAGTAATTTTGCAATCTATCCTCTCTCTCCAATCCAAACTTTGCAGAATTCTCTCTCTCCCACTCAACATTTTCCGATGATCTGCACTCTTCCTTCTATTGCAGCACCATCTCTGTCAACCTTCTCCCTTAATTTGAGGAATTTGGATATTGGGTATTTACACATTTGGAAAATTTGGGTATTTACTACTAAAACTACTACTAATTTGAATAATTTGTGTTTTGATTCTTTACTACTAAAACTGGTCCTGGAAGTTGTGGAATCCCTTCTTGTAGTTTTCTGATATAAAGCCAAAAGCTAGCACGTTATCAAATCTTAAACATTTGGCTCTGGTCCTGGCATTATTAAGAAAATATCATGGTTGATTGTTTTATATGAACACAACATTTTCCAAGTACCTTTCCTAAAATTAAAAAATGATGCCTTTATTTGGCTCTGTTGCAGATACCAATCCAAGTTCAGTGGTGTTGTATTATGCATAAACTAGGTACACCTTTTGATTCTATTAAAAATTCAAATATAGAATCACAATCTTCAGTATAGTGACGAAGCTTCCTGCTTTGCTGCTCTCTGAAATTAGTGAGTGCGAGAGGGATTGCGAAATTACAATGAGTAAGAGAGTGGTGATTGGTGAAGCTTCTTGTAGTTTTAGTAGTAAATACCCAATAACTAATACCCAAATTTTCCAAACGGATAAATACCCAATATCCAAAATTACTCAAATCAGGGGAGAAGGATTGGCAGAGATGAAGACGTGATGGAGGTTATGGTGCTGCAATGGAAGGTTGAGTGGGCGAGAGAGTTCTGCAAAGTTTGGATTGGAGAAAGAGTGTAGATTGCAAAATTACTCTGGTGTCCTTATAAAGTAACTTAACTTAAAAAGTGAAAGCTGGGTTTTTTTGTTAAAAGAAAAAGGTGTGTTGCTAATGCACACCTTCTAAAAAAAGAGTGGGTGTGCATTAACATTCCCTTATATATATATATATATATATATATATATAGGTAGCTTAGGGTTTATATATATATATATATATATCCATTACATCTGGATTGAAACTTGAAATGAGCAGAGTCATGGAAATTTAGCTAGTAAAACCAGTCTACAGACAAAAAATTTGCGTACCCAGAGGTCCAGACAAACCAGTTCATAGATCTATTTTGTTTATTTGTAATTTGCAGCCCTCAAACCTCGAAGGTTCAAAAAACAAAACAATGAAGTAAAAGGAATGATACTCGGTTCGTAGATCAAAGAAAGAAGGGAAGAGACTCAAATCCACGAAAGTGATGCCCAAGTCAACCAGATATATCATTTTCATCAGGCTTCAAGCTTACTAAGTGGACGAAAAAACAAAACTAAGTGGAAAGTGGCCATACTATAAACAAAACTTACTACACCAGGAAAATTGTGTCTTCACCAACGCAAGTTGTCATACATAAGTAAGGTGCCGGCTAGGGTGGGGAACTTTCATAATGGTCCACCGGTGGACCACTATTTAAAACCGTCACATCTTCGAATCAAAGAATATTCTACAGATGAATGGTTAGGATTGAAAGGATAATAAAAGGGTAAAAGTGTAATATATTTTTTCCTATTATTAAAAATTAAAAAATAAAACAAATTCCCAACATTTCACGTTCTTCTCCTGAACCTTTCTCTTTTCTCTGCAACAAAGCACCATCACCATCATCATCACACCTTCTTCTCTTCCTCACATGGTAGCCGCCACCACCACGTGCCACACTACCACCCATGGACGAGTACCGCCGCACCACCACCACCCCCCATGGACGACATAAAACAGAGAAGACAGAACCCTAGCCACCGCCCCTTCAACTCTCGATCTCCGGCGAATCACTCAACATTTGGAGAAACCAACACCACCGTTACACTCCCCTCATCATCCGCAACAAAACCCCTCACTCAATTTGCCGTTCCGCCGCCCTCCGCCGTGAGCCGCCGCCGGAGGCGATTTCCGGCGAGCCCGCAGCACAGCCACCATCTTCTCGTTTTTTTCCTTTCTGTGCAGCACCACCACTTCTTCTTCTTCTTCCAACGAGTCTTGCAGCCCCAAACACGCGAGCCACTACGAAGTGCTGCAGAGGAAAGTGAGGCTCTACTCGGATCTGTCCACCTCACAAGCCAGAACGGAGGTTTATAAGGTAAATCGGAGGTTTCCACGGTCAGATAGGAGGTTTCCACGACTAGATCAATTGTTCAAGCACTAGATCGAAGCTTCCGGTAGTAGATAAGTGACATGCAGATTGGAGCTGCACCTCTTCGTCGCCTGTTGTTATTTTTGTTCATCTTCTGTAATAAAAATTAAATCTTTCATCTTTATGTAAATTTTTCGATTTTTGGGTTAGTGAATTAATTGATGATTTTAGTTATGATTTGCTTCTGTTCATCTTCTTCTTCGTTTCTGCTAAAGTTCCATCTTTTTTTGGTTGATTAAGGTGAGAGAGAATATTATTTTGAGGGATCCTAAATGGGTTTCCTAAGTCGATGGCTCTGATTTGGATTGCTACTGTATGTGCAATTTGGTATCACAGAAATAATTCTGTGTTCAGAGGTGAGGTAGTGGAGGTGGACTAAATCTTTGAATCTGGGCAATTCAGGACATGGCTTTGGCTAAGAGCAAAAGTAAGGGGTTTTTCTGGATCTCATTATGAATGGATCTCAAATCCCAACCAATTTGTCGTTCTGCCGCCCTCCGTCGTTCCTCCGCCGTTCTGCCGCCTTCACCTGCTCACTTAGGCATAGTCTCTGGCTTTCTCTGAACAGTAAGTGAGGAATGAGAAAAGAGGGTTTTTTTTACAATTTTATTTTTATTTTTTTATAAATTACTATTATGACCCTTGGTCCACCGGTGGACCATTATGAAAGTTCCCCACCCTAGTCGCCACCCATAAGTAAAGATCTGAAAGGCGAAACTTTAGACTTTCTATGATTTTGTGGTCAAATTCCTATCAACACATCAAAAATCTACATGACTAGTATCCCTACCTAGAGAGAGCAAGTCCAAGAGCTAGATAAATAACACTAAATGGTAAATCTTGTGCTATAAAACTTCTGCTATGCGCGTGAGATCTAGGAGGGCCTGAACTCACTATGAGGATCTAATGTAAACAATCTTATTTTGCAATTAGAGACAGATTCTACGGATCAAACTTATAAGCGCAAAGTCGCATGGCAGCAACTTTACTGATGAGACGAATCTAGTCAAATCACTACAACAGTGTTGATTGAAGAGGAACTATGAACTCCGATGAAAGGGTGGCTGGGAGGAGCTTTAGAGGAAGGAGAAGGAAGAGCCTTGAAGTCGTCCACCGTCGTCAAGTCCAGGAGGGGTCCTTGTAAAGACACTCCTTGAAATGTGTGTACATGTATAATTTTTTGGGTCTAACCTTTTATACGTGGGAGTGTGATGGGGAGATCTCGCGGATTGCAAAAATGTACTGTGGTAAATCTGATTTGTTGGAGCTCCCGTCATCTTCAGAGATCTGAGGGCTGGGACGGCCTCGTGAGTCAGCTTTGGAGTCTTGAGCTCCACACCTACGTCTGTAGTAGATAGAAAGGCTCGTGGGGTGTGATGAGGTGACATAAATGCTTTTGATACATAGGTCCTAACGTGAGTAGTAGTCAAGGGGGATGATCGTATGGGTCCCTTAGGGATGGTCATGACAGAGATGATGTTCGATCAAATTTGGGTCCTGTTATCAAAGATGTTGTTGATGAAAAGTCACTCGGGTCAACCCTCAAAACACTTATCGTTGCGTCGAGACTCGCCCTCAGCTAGATGAATATCAATGACCGGATAAAATTACTTACAATTGAAACCTGTACAGTGATCTCCTCATCATCTCCTCATCATGCTGTTGACGTGCTATTGACGCCCTATGCCAAGTAGTAAAGGTGTCATCTCTTTTCTATCATTTTATAAAAACCAGAAATATTTTGCGTCTCATTTTCTCACATGCATTCCCAAAATTTTCCAACATGTTACGTGCAGGAAAACATGAATATATTTTCCCATGATAAGCGATTGCACGTAAAATATTACGCGAACCGCACTTAGAAAAAAGTTTAAACACTGAAAAGGTTAGTTGTTGGGACAGCGTCCCGAGGTAAAGACTCTTCCACACAACAGAAATACGGCTTGCACAGAAAAAACAAATTAAATGCAAAAATCTCTCTAACAGAAAATTTAGGTTCAATTCATTATTTAAAATTGAAATTGGACTCCTCTAAAGACTTTTTGGTAGAGATTTATGACTATTGTTTAAAAACTTAATGGTTGAGATCCAACCAAGTTAATCATTTATCATAAATGTGCATACACTCACTAGTCACAATCTTTCAACAAATCATGTTTTAATCAAAACTCAAAAGACAAAACTCTTGCCCCAAAATTGAGGAATTTGTTTCCCTCTAAAATGAACCCTAACCCTCCCTTAGAAAAGCTAAATCCTTAAAATTAAATATAAACTTTTTCATTCAGCTTTGTACTATGTTATAACATCTGATGTGTGTGTATCAGTGTATGCTTGTGTAAGTTTCACATATCAGTAGAGGCTTTATGTAATTTATTTATTCAATAGACAAAACTATATAAAATATCTAAAAAATATTTAAACTCTACAAAGTATAAGATGATGAAGTTGTAAAACAGAGAATTGTTATGCCTCAGGAGTCTTTTTGAGCTGTAAGCCTGAAACGCCTTTATTGTTCTCTCAAAGCAGCAGCTATCTTCTTCTGGACGTGCAACACTCCTAGGCGTGGAGACAAACGTGGTAAAGTTTTCTGGAAAACAAGAAAATGCTCACATAAGATGTAGATTTTTCCTCCACTGCTATGAATCTTACATTTTATTATTTATTACATGGTCATGGACACTATAAGAATCCTAGAACTAATGAGTAATGACTCCTAGAACTAATGAGTAATGACTCCGGTTATGGCAGAGCACAACATATAAGCTTGAGCACCATAAACTCGCATCACTGGATTGTAAGCAAGGTCATGGAATAGTAAATTGGGATTACATGCCTCAAGACAAGATGCAAAAAGGACAGAGTCGCAGATAAGAGCAGAGTATAATAAGAAATAAGAATCCAGAAACTAGTAGACTAGGAGGAACAGACTAGCATTAGACAGTTGGACGCAAAAACACGAAACCTTCAAGACAGCATTGGACCAGCATTAACCAAATCCTTTAATGAACTGGCTTTGTTCCAAAGACCTTCAAACATATGGCTGAGTAAAAGCTAAGTGATAAATAATCAGTCTGCTCAATTATATGTGGGAAAATAGAATGTATTTTTAAAATAGTTTTTGGTATGGGATCTTGAATTTCATCCATTTTCCCTTTACTTGTGGCATAATTGAGAAACTCTGTAGCTATTGCAGAAATTTAGCATAAAAGAAGTTATTCTAGGGAAATTTTAGACTTATGCTCTGTCCTTGGAGAATGGCCAGGCTAAATTCCTCACTATAATATCACTGTCAGCACCCCCCCCCCCCCCCCTACTACTTTTAATTTTAGCCAACCTTTTGGATACTTTTGACATTTTCTTTCCCTAGAGCCATCATAGCCCTTGAGCACCATCTTGGACTTGTTACTTAACATTCCCACGGAGACCTGAGATGTAGGCAAGGCCGCAAGCTCAGACCAGACCAGGTTGATGCGAATTGATGAGGTAACCGAACTAAGCAACTTTTTCAATCGATCATCAATATGAACTGGTCTAACTCTGGTGGTCTAATTATTATTATTATTTTGGTAAGGCTTTTGGAGACTAAGAAGTGTTTCTGGATAAATTTGCTTCATGGTTTGCAACTGAAAGTGAGTTGTAGCTGTATTCTTCTCAAATAAAAATGCGCATTAAATATCAAAATTATTTGGTCTGTTATAGTATTGTGGTTATTACAAGATTATTATTGCATGAGATGAGATAAAATCTTGTAAGTTCACCAACACTCCACGAATTTACTTCTCTAGTTTGACAACCTTGGTCACAATTGTGATTGCAACACCATGATATGATACCATGAGAGTTGAGTGAAATGCACCCACACTTTTGTTGTCATACTGATAGGGTGATCCTTAGTTTTTTCATCATGTTCAACAAATGATTTGGTCATCCATAGCCCGCTTCTTATAATCCATTCCTTTCTAATTCTATAACAATGCCCCGGCAGATTTGTTGAGGCTGCCTGTATCCCAGCATGACATTACTGAGATATTTTCTCCCTGAAAATGAATATTGACTGGGCTTTCATCATGTAGAGAGAAATCATTATCTGCATTGACCCGTCAATAGCACATCTGTGATTGGTTGTTCTTTGCATATTTGTCCTATTATTAACAACTTAAATCATCATAGCTTTCCAAGTCCTATATATTCCTCATCAGTTCAATAGGCAAATCCCTAAGCCTTAATCTTTCTCTACGAAATCAAAAACCATAAATTCAAGGGTCTCCAAAGCCATGGCTGTTAAACTACCACCTGAACGAAAGCCTTAAAAGCTTAAATTAGATTCGGTCTTGAATAAAAAGTTAAACACAGAAACCAATATGTTCAACTACAGCACCTTGTGACTTTGAAACTCCATACTATTCAATCACAGTTCAATTTAAACCTAAACAAGCTACCCCTACTTACACTCTTTGAAGTCTACGGCTCAGAGTCATATTGTTTCCCTGTCTTTCCTCCCCTGTTATCATGTTCTGCACTTAAAACCCACCCTTAAAAGTCAAATCGAGGCTAAAATTAACCATGTCTTATCTGACACTCGAAATGCTTTGATCAAGTAGAGCTCATTATCTACAGCTTTTACACAAGTTATCACTTTGACTCTCTTCATAACTTTGCAGTAATATTCTTTGCGTTCAGAACCTTAGACTCATGCATTCTTTGTGTCACTAATTCACACAGCCAACCTTAAAGAGATGAATCTTGATAACAAGGAGTTTTAAGTTCTGGAATTAAACAATGATTCTCTAGCTACATGAAACTCACTGTTCCATGAGATACATTAATTTCAGATTCAGTAATTATAAATATTGCCGTTCCTCAGTATATAGAGCTGAAATGGTTTAAGTAAATAGTAATGAGTTTAGCTATTGACATTCTTATCATAGTCATGGAATAAAGTGTATAAATTTTACTGAATACATCTGAAGTTTCAATTTCAATTACAGTTTGTATTGGTTCTGTATTAAGTACTAGTTATAAAACTGTTATTTAATCTAGAGTCTAGACTATTCAAATTTATTTCATATGCCCACAGTTCAGTATCTCCCTGCACAGTGGACAACAGCACCATGATACGACAGAATCACACAACAAATGCTATAGATGACATAAATCTAAACATAGAACAAAATCAGATGAAATGCCAGTGTAACATCTAAACACCCAATAATTAGGAACAAAATGATGCAAAAAACAAAACACCAATATTAACGGAAAACTGGAATAATGAAGAAGTGCAACAGCCAAAACATGGCAGAATGATAAAAATAGGCTTAATATAGAGTCAAGCAACAACACTAACAAATTAACAAAATATATAGCTTCAATTAAACCATGACTAACATGAGGAATTATAAGCTTTTCTACAGTGTTCAACAACAATTTGAGTTCAAACTAGAAGACTATATTATAATAAAGGGTTAAAGGTAAAATTAGTCCCTGATTTTGTAACTGAGTTTAATTTTAGTCCCTCCGGCGGAAAAATAACATTTCGTGGCGGTCAAAAACTGCCAATAAACATTATTTTGACGGCCACTAAACTGTCATTTTTTCTGCCGAGGGACTAAAATCAAAATCAGGGACTAACTTAACCATTAACCCTATAATAAATTTCTATATTAATGAAGTATGCATGTCCTAATTTGAACAAGAATGAAAAATGGAGAGAAGAACCAGACCTCAGTGCCATCAGAGAGAACTTTAGCCAGCACAGGTATCTCATATTGATAAGCACTTTCCCATTCAGGATTGCTAGTTATATCCCGTACCTGACAAAAAACAAAACCCAACAACATTCAATTGAAAACCTCACACTCAATGTCATACACAGAAACAGAGACACACAGAGAGAGAGAGTGTGTGTGTGTGCCTGGAGATGAACGTCGGTGAGGGAATCAGGGCCAGAAAGCAAGAACGCTGCATGAAGCTTCTCTTTGAGGCCATCGCACAAACAGCAACCGGGTTTGGAGTAAAGGATGAGCTTTCTAGAAGGTTCCGATGAACAAGAGAGAGTTCTGAATCTAAAAGTGCTGTGTCTGGTTAGCGGCGAAATAGAGGAGGAGGGTCGCGCTGCGGCGAACACTGCCACCGCCCTTGCTGCAGTAACAACCGCCACCATTCTTCGAACTGATGACCACTCCAGCCACCGTGGGTGTGGGTGTTAGCTGGTGCTATTTTTTTCTCTCTTGGTTTTTATGGGCTGAAAAATGCTCATTGATCAAGCCCAGTCCATTTTCTTTTTCTGTTTTGGACCGGATTGTGGTCTTTTTCTTTTTTTTTTGAAATGGGATTGAGGTCATGACTCATGAAAAAATATCTTGGATGGTTCATGGTTTTTACTTTTTGCTTTTTTGGAGTTTAATATTAATATGAAATGTTAAAATTAATGTATATAGATTTAACAAGAATGATAACTAGAAACCACTTTTATGGTGACACCAGCGACATGTGAAATTTGTGATATTTTAACTCTTTGAGGAGGTGAAAAACTGCCACAAATTACATGTGTCGCTTGTGTTGTTATAAAAAGTGGTGTTCACCAATCACGACAGTACAGTTAAATACTATCTGATTCTATAATGCGGTTTAAACACATGAATTTCACTTTAAAACTTTGTCAATTCACTATTTGGCATGACATGACTTTGGCTTTGGCTTTAACCTATTCACCATTTGAACTTTTTTAAAGTTAAGTCCTCAAATTCTATTAAGTGAAGCAGGAAGAGTGCATAAGTCATTTGTCAAGAAATTTTTGGGACCAACTAAGTCCTCTTTAACCCAAACATTATAAGGAGTCGTTAGGCCAATGTTGGCATATACCAATATTGGCATATAAGCAGTCGTTTTATTGCACTCCTCTTCACATGGACCAATTGACAAGTAGTGAAATAAGAAGATAACACCTTAAAATCCTAGACAACTACATGGGAAAAAGAATTAGATGTGCGCATAAAATTCTAGGCCTGGAAAAGAGATAGACAATCTGTCTCAAAAACAATCTTCACAAGGCATAACTCATGACATGAACGAATAGCCCATCAATTTAGTTTCTTATCACAAATAGTGATTAGAATTTAATCAATTCTTTCCTCACTAGGAAAAAAGTTACACTTCTTTTAAGCTTATTCAGAATAAAATGAAAAACCGCTTAACAGTAATAAATTATACATTGTATCTGAAGTTAGGTTAATTATTGGTAGACCACTTCAGCATCTATGACATCCAAATATTAATGAGAGAAAAAGACGAGTAAAGAGATAAGTGATAGATATAATATATTAAAATGAGAAAGATAGAGAGAAAACATGGGTATATGTGGGGATGTTTTTAGTATTGGTAGTTCATATATCAGAACTCCTGAAGTTATGGCTCATATTGTCAAAAAAAGAAAAAAAGTTCAGGCTCATAAACATATAAGGAAATCCATGGCAGTATTTATATTCTTGAAATATAATACAAATTTCTTTTTATTAATAATTTTCAAGTGCTGCTCACAAACATTTTCCTAATTTTAGCCAGTCCTTCTTCAAGACAGGGCATATCAGTTTGCAGTCATAGGAGATCATTTGCATCAAACATTTTGAATTGTCTTGGATTTTCTGAGTGACATGATGAAGGGTTTCATAGATAAATTAGAGGAGATGCTCAACATTATCGTTTGCTTTGACTCTATGAAAGTAACTAAACTCGTCAATTCTGCATATATGTTAAGGGGTAACCCCCTAGCCCCCAATGATACATGAAAATTTCCACAAGAAAAACTATACAATATTGGACTCATTCTTGACTCTTAAAAGCTTGAGAAAAAATTGATGTTGGTTTCGTTTCGACACCATATCTATATGAGCTTCTTCTTCTGAAAGTATCGCTTCAGATACCATAGCTGCAACCCTGAAACCGAAATGCAGAGGCCAAGAGACATTATACTGAACCAAGCAACTCTAGCATTTGTTGTTTCACTAACTTCCCTCATCTCCTCTTCCCTGTAGCAATGTCCAAGAAAATAAAGTTAATTAAATGCACTAATCAAGCATGGTGAATAATTTTAAGTTATTTAGTAGGAGTCATGTTTTCTAGCCCACCCATCACCATCATTGATACTTAGTAAAGAACTTAGAAGTATTATATACACTTCATAAAGACCTCTCAACACAAAGATTGCATCCTAATTAAAAAGAGCTGATTAACTGAAATCGAACATCACAAAGAATATAAGACTGACTGACCTAGTCTTCAAGTATATTAGATTATCACGGATGGCTTCCACAGCTCCTTCAAGTTTCCTGAGCTCAAGTTCAACACCCTAAAAATTAAACAAATGGACATAATTAATATGGCATTAAACACTGGAATTACTAAGCGCATGTTTATACACGGTGGGGAAAACCAGTAAGCCAAAACCACGGTGTACATAAACAACTTCCCTTAGATTTTGTGGCTGTCCACCATGATTTTCCACCGTATATCCAAACATTTACTAAGTTGCATATTATCACATTGGCCTTGAAAGAGAACGAACGAAATTTAATTAATACCTCTAGCTTTTCTTTTTTTGCAACAGAGTCCCAATCTTTGGCAGAGATTCCAGTTTTCCATTCAAGACTGAGTATGGTACCTCCTGCAGCTTCTTGATGTTTGCCATCAATCCAAAAGCACGCCATGTAGTTCCCACTCTCAGTTGCTGTGAATGCAAACTGACCTTGGGTAACATTTTCATTGTGGTGAAGATTATTTCCATAAGGAGATGTCACCTGCGGGGAAAAAAAAGCAGGCAATATAAAATGCAGTTGGTCAAAATGAATATTATCATACTTGTACACTGAGGTGCGAAATTGGAGATCAAGAACAAGGAAATTAATTTCCATACTGACAAATTCAATCACAAGTAATAAAGTCACACATTAAGTTTCAAAAAAAATAATAATAAAGTCACACATTAATTAAGAAAGACAATATGAGTTAGTGCATGTTTCCTTGTACAGTTGATTCTAAAGCCATAATCGATTATGAGAAGAAGCTTTTCTAATGACCTTCTGGGTTCCAATTTCAAAATTGTTAATGAGAAAAGAGAAGTTAACCCAAACATTCTATTAAAGACTTATGCTACGTTTGGAATAACTGATTTTAGTTTATCATTTAGCATAGACACTTATGAAAGTGTGTTTATGATCTAGCTATCAACTTTGTTGAGCTTACTTTCATAAGCGTTAAGCATTTAAATTTACCTATAAGCTATTTTGACCTTATTTCAATAAGTTTCTCAAACAAACTTATGAATGAAAGCTTACGACATAAACACTTATTGCTATAAGCACTTAATAAAAATGTTACAAAATGTGCCCTTAGTTGTCTTGGGTTAAGATGTGATGTAAAGTCCACTATTATAATCTTAACTTCAAAGCTAAATAGCTCATTGATAGAGTTCTACCCTCACTCCCCTCAAATAAGCAATTTAGTACCAAATTTGTTAAGGATCTACAAGCAGGCATGTTAGTAGCAACAAATCAGAGACAGGAAATTCAATGGTGAAGCAAATTAAAAATAAACAGGTATTCTCCCATTCATCATTGACCCATTATTTTTTTCCTTCTCTCTATTTTCCCTCACCTTCCATATCTTGAAATCAATTTCACAGCCAATTCCCCATATTAAGCAGAAAGTTTAAACATTTTACAAAATATTCAAATATAGAAATATTAAAACAAGTGGCTAATGAATATAGATCAATAAGCTGAATCAGGAAACATACCTTGGCAGAAACAGTGGGAAGCTGGTGACCCTTAATTTCATCATCAGCTACAACATAGTAATCGGCTAAAACAACGATGTGTGTCTGGATTTCCTCCGACACGCACTTAGTTCCTGAACTGGGAAGGGTTAACCAAACAGCCTCAGTTGAATGGAGCACAAAAGTGGTGTAGCAGAAGAACAAGAGAAGAGTGATTCGGGTTCTCAAGTCCTTCGCCATTACCAAAGGTTGACCTTCGAGTTAGATTCAGATACTCGAAAACTACTCACGAGGCTGCTCAGATCTGATGAATTTGTCAATTACTAGCGACAGAAAGAAGAGACGGTAAGGATGAGTATAATTAATTAAAGCTATGTAG
The DNA here is from genome assembly GCF_012489685.1 of Lotus japonicus. NCBI lineage: Eukaryota > Viridiplantae > Streptophyta > Magnoliopsida > Fabales > Fabaceae > Lotus > Lotus japonicus. Next base: position 62,581,609 of record NC_080041.1, on the reverse strand, counting down.
ATTGATGAAACATAATGGAGCGGAACGGAGCGGAATATAATGAAATGGAATGAAGCGGAGTGAATGGAAAAAAAATCTCATCTCATCGTTTGGGGTCTTTTATGATGGAGTAGAACAAAGTTACCACTTCATTATTTGGATGATGGACGGAACGAAATGAGTTATACTCTCTCGTCCTCATTTATAAGTCACTTTTATCTAATTTTCTAGGATTAAGAAAAGAAGTTGTTAGTATTAAATTTGTAAAAAGTTTTATTGAGTTTCCTAGATTACCCATTAGCTTCTCTCTCCAAATTAATTTCTTTTCAAAACTACATTACCTCTTTCATATTAAATATGGGGTAAGTTTGAAAAAAATGTATTAAATGCTTCATTGGTATTATAAAGTGACTTATATATTGGGACTAAAAAAACTCTAAAAAAGTGACTTATATATAAGGATGGAGTGAGTAACTTTTTATTTCTATATTACCCTTACTTCAAAATAAAAGATCATCTTTAAACTACTTAAATAATTAAGAAAATAATTATCCTTGCTGAAATCTCACTCGAATTAGTTTATATTCTCACCATCTATCTACATTAAAACATATAATATGTCAATTCTTTTTATGAAATATACTGAATAAAAGAACACTATCAATTAAAGCAAAATTAAAAAAAAAATAAAGCAAAATAAGGCTGTTACAAGAACAAGACCAACACAGCAAAGGCAAGGAGGCATCCAAATGTACTCTCGAATGCCACACCAACAACAATGCATTCCAAGGCCAAAGAAAGAAAACAATCATGACAATGGAACACAGCAGAACCAACAAGCTATGTACCCAGCCAGGGAGCCCATGACACAAACATGCCTAAGAACTCAAACAACCAGCAATCAGCACAATCTGCAACGCTGAGAGCCTGAGACAATGCACACAAGAGGGTTCCTTTTACTAGATATGTTACGTCCTTTTGCTAAATATCCAACTACAATAGTAATGTCGTAAATCTACTTTCGACTAATTTATTGAACACTAACCAGGCATTTATAAGAAAAAAATTAACAAATCAATTAACACAAAACATGTGAAGAAGAAAGCAAATGAAGAGAAGCAACTTTCAAAAATCGGCAATTCGGGCAGTAGATTGGTGTTAATGTGAGGGCGAAGAGGTAAATTTATAATTTAAATACTTCAACAAATTTTGCTCCATCCCATTCCTCCCAAATTTGGGGGGAGAAAAAATGAGGGAAATGAGTGGTATGTGATGGAATGTGTACCACTGGGTTTCGTTCCACTCCATCCAATTTTAAATAAACCAACAATGGACCTCTTCCTCCTTCCCTTCCCTTCCGCTCCACTCCATCCCCCTCCATCAATCCAAACGAAGCCTAACTATTACCAATGACATTAGAGTCGCAAAGGTGAAGGTCTCGGATTCGAACTCAGAAAAGTGATTGATTTACTAATATTTTTAACAACTAACATACATTTGCCTATAAAAAAAACCAATGACATGAGATCTTTAGATCTTACTAAAAGTTAAGATCTATCTCAACAACTTTTAAAAGTAAGACTTTTTTTTTTTTGCTTCATATAAAAGTGAGATGTTAAATAAAATAATATTTGTTTCTCTTATTATCGGAATCAATAATTAAATTTAATTTAATATCACATGAAAATAAATACTATAAATATATTAGGTATTGTGGGTCCAATTAAAAGTAAAGTAAGATTTCGAATGTGCATCGGAATCTTATGAGTGACTTAAAAAAGAAGAAACTATAAAATACATCTTTATACAACTATTTACCAACAATATAAGCATAATCAAGTCTACTAGGGTTCTTCACTCACAAACAACCTTGAAACACAAACACATTACATCAATCAATCAACTCAATCTTCCTTCGAGACACCCCATCAATCGATCTCAGAGTTCAAACATCTTAAGTAACAAGTCTACCCAGCAACTATGCTTATCTCAACCAAAGCTCTGATACCACAAATGTAATGCCCCGATTACTCAACCGAGGATCACATTAATGGCCCGACAAGTCTAGGCACTAGTTCAGAATTTTTTCTCCGAAAACGTTATTATAATGCCCGATTTCTCGAGGGCAACTTTAGTATCTGGATTGGGCGAGGCCTAGGGGTCCCCGCCCAGGGATGCTTGCCTCAGGGCGGCACGCAAGCCAGGGAGTTGGGCCTCCCCCGAGAGGCCCAACTAGCCCACTAAGGATAGCTAGGGACGCTAGGCCCAACCCCCAGCCTATAAATAGGGGCGGTTACCAATTGTAATGGACTCTTAGCTCATTTGTGAAATAACAAACTTGAAATTCAGTTACATTCTCTCTCTAAGCGGTTACAGGCACTCTCTCTCTCTCTCAAGATTCTCACACTACAATCCCTTCACTCTAGGTAGTGCACCTCATCTCTATGTTCTTGGATAGAACATTTGGCGCCGTCTGTGGGGATCGGTAGATTTCGATTCCTGAACTACGTGGATTTCAAGTTTAACACATCATATAGAAATACTTGCAGGTTTTGTAATTCCCTTTGGTGGTGTCGCTTTGGCTTTCTAAAATATGTACTCTTTTTCCTTCTCTAGGTTTTTCCCAAGGGGGTTTTCCTGGTAAGGTTTTAATGAGACATATTTTATTAAGTTGTGCCTCCATTGGGCGGGGGGTCTTTAGGTTCTGAGATATTTCTGCTCCATTACTTCTTCTTCTTCTTCTTTTTCACTCTTCCTCTTTGTATTGGGTTGAAGTACCCCTCGTACTTCATTCAATATATTTTCTTTGCTTATAAAAAAAAATATAGAAATACTTGCATATCAAGTTTTAACCAACAAACATCATATAAACAAGTATCATATAGCACAATCACATGCAGACAAGTCTAGACCGAGTGCCCTTACCTTAGAAAATTAAACGCTTTCATAAAAGCTAAGCTTCAAAATCCTAGCCTCCGCTTCCAAAACTTAAGAATCTTCTCACACTCAAAAAAAATACTCAAGAATTTTCACCAAAAACAAATGATACAAAACAATAGTGTATGCCAATGTTTCTTTTGTAACCTCTCTTGTTTATGCTCCTATATGCTCTTGTATCGAAGCAATACACATTGCTGCCTCATGTAGACCTCCAATTCAAAGCTTAAGTATGAAGGAAAACCACCAGAATGTGGCACGTCCAATTTTGAAGAAAGGATGAGCTGGAATACTAAGACATTAGGCTTGCTTTGTCATGGTTTAAAAAGCTATTGGTGAAAGAAGCAACGAGCAAGGTGTTGAGCATGCAGCCAGTGGCAGATTTACTGCCTGGCCAGCTTGGGCACATGGCCAAGCTCCATGGCCAAAAAAATATTTTTTATTTGGGTCGTAGGGCCCTTTTGAGCAAAAAGTTTTTGGGCAAAAAAATAAGGGCCATGGGAAAACACTGATTCAACGCTCCTCTCTCTCTCTCTCACCGTTGAGGCTTCTTTGAGCGTGTTTGGTTCCACATCTCCTGTAAGACCCAGGATTTTATAATTAAATAAATAAATAATTTCCAGCTCACGCATAGGATTCTGTGTAAGCGTGAGAGGAACTTGACTTTCGTTTGATGGTTGGATTAATATTATGAAGAAGAAAGTTCAGGAAATGACTAAGAATAGTACTATAGTCGCTATAGTTTATAGCATGAGTTTTATTCACTTCCGCCTTAGGGCGAAAACGTTAGTACAGGGCTAATCTGCTCTTAAAATAAGGGCCATGGGATAACTTGATATTATGTGCTCAAAGTTTTGAGCTTTTTGTAAAACTGTCCAAATAACTTGATTTCTTTGTCTAAACTTATTCCCTGCATGCCCAAGAGCATGTTTAGCGGATTACAATTCACCGAATCTCGTCGAATCGCCGCAGAACTTCGATTCTGCTCTGCTCAAAAACCCATTTTTATGCTGAGGTTCCGCTTTTTGAATAAAAAACTCTCGACTGAGCTTAGCGTCAGTAGTATTAGTTATCATAAACGTCGTGGATATCGACCTCATCCAATTTATTTTTGAAATTCTGATTTTGAGTTTCCGAGCTAAAACTCTTGACCAAAATACCCCTGTTCTAGTTTTCGATCCGATAATTTTTATGAGAGTTTCCCTGGCCTAGATATCGCCTAAGAATACCTAGGAATTATATTAGATCGAAGAAAAAGTTCGGAAACCCTATTTTTGAGAGTGGTCGAAACTTGTGTGTTAGGGTACTGTGTCCAAAAATATTTGTTGGGTCGGTAAGACCTAAACCATTGCGTAGCTCTTTCAATTGTCGAAATTTTGGCGTTGGTTTCGTGTCATTCCGAGTTCTGTAGCTCGAGTTATGCTCGTTTTAGCGAACGAAGTCTCCGTTGTCCATTCGTGCCCAAATGTGAACTCTGAAGCTTTAAAAGCTTTCTTTACGATTTCGATTAGTATTATTAGATCGTGTTGCTCCTAGTGAGGCTTGTGTTGATGATTGTGTTTCCTTGTTCTAGGTTCGCAACTTCCATGCACAACTTCTACTCACGAAGGAAAGGGTAACTCAGTTTTAGCGCGTTTTTGAGTCTTGCATGTTTAATCGCACTGCCTGCGTTTGAGATGAAGATGTTTATATTGATTGACATTGGATTATGATTATTATGCTGAACTGAGAAAATGTTTTCTGGAGGCTTCGGCCGAGTGAACTTATTGAGACGTGTGTCTCCGTTTTCTGAGAGGCTTCGACCGTTTACTGGTTTCTGTCATTGAACTGAGTTGGTATGCAATTGAATTGATTTATGTTCGTTGATAATAGGAATAACATGTGGTTACTCCGAATTAATAATTGGTTTGGGCATAGTTGTTGACTGACTTGGTATATAGGGCCTAAACCTAAGAGGCGATCAGGTGATTGTGTTCACCTGGTTGTTCCGCCTTGTGTGGCGATAAGCGGCAATGAGGTGGTTGTGTCCACCCGAATGTCCCGCCTTGTGTGGCGCAATAAGTGGCGGTCAGGTGATTGTGTTCACCTGGTTGTTCCGCCTTGTGTGGCAATAAGCGGCAATGAGGTGGTTGTGTCCACCCGATTGTCTCCCACCTTGTGTGGCGCAATAAGTGACGGTCAGGTGATTGTGTTCACCTAGTTGTCCTGCCTTGTGTGGCGATAAGCGGCAATGTGGTGGATGTGTCCACCCAATTGTCCCGTCTTGTGTGACGTATAAGTGGCGGTCAGGTGGTTGTGTCCACCCGATTGTCCCGCCTTGTGTGACGTATAAGCGGCGGTCAGGTGATTGTGTTCACCCGGTTGTCCCGCCTTGCGTGGCGATAAGTGGCGATGAGGAGGTGTGGTCCCATCATTGTCCCGTCTTATGAGACGTCATTGATTAACCCATATTGTTGGTTTTACAGTTATCTGATTCGATGTTATATCGTGATGTTGTTGTTACCTGATTCTGATATATGATATTATGTTACTGATATCTGATTAAATCTATGTTGTTGACATCTGATTTGATTTCATGTTGTTGGATATATGTTATCATCTATCTTGAGTTAAGTTGCTAGTTTATGTGCCATGACACTTAAATTTGAATAGCATGTTTTTCCGTTTTATATGTGGTAATGGCATGGAGTTAACCCTTTCTATGTTTGACGCTTAACGCTATTAGGCGATGGAGATCCTTCCGCCGAAGCTTAGCTGCTCGAGTTGGAGATCGGGTTGTAGGCGGTGGAGTAGAGGTGTAAGAAGCAGCTTTGCTTATCTTAATGTGGACTATGTTTGAGTCTCTTTTTCTATATGAGAACTCTGTTATTAAAGCCTTGCTTCCGCCATTGTTAAAGTGCGCATGTTTATTCTGAACCTTACTTATGGTATTGTAAACTATTATTACTGTATATCAGGAAACAGATTATTTAAATAAAGTTATGATGTGTTTCCAACCCTATGGTATTTAGTCATTTTCAAAAAAAAAAATACCGTTGGATTTTAGGGATTGCAGAATAGTCCTTAGACTTTGTTAGGTTACTTAATGTGATTCCTCAGTTGAGAAATTGGGGCGTTACAATTGTGGTATCAGAGCCTTGGTTGAGAAAACCAGAGCTTTTGGGGTAGAGTGTCTGCTTAAGATGTTTGAACTCTGAGACCGATTGATGGGGTGTCAATCGGAGGAAGAGTGTGCTTGATTACTGTTTATATAGATTATTTTTGAAGGTTGTTCGTAAGTGAATAACCTTATGCTAGTTATTGTTAATTATACATTGGTGTAAGTATATAGATATGTATATACATAGTTAGTTATTATAGAACTTTGTGTTGTTCTGACCTGAGTATCTGTTGTGGTCTTTGACTGTTCATGAATACAGGAACAGGAGGTTTCCACAACTGGACGGAACTCAAGGTTCAGACAACATGAATCCAATGGAGCAAGCTATTGCTAATCTGACTGCCCTTATGGCACAACAAGTAACTAACACTGCATGTTTGGAATATCCTTGGATGTACCTAGACAAGAAGTTTGTAGCAAACCTGATCTGTTTACCTCTCAAGGGATTGGATGTGATCATGGGCATGGATTGGTTGTCCCACCATCATGTTCTTCTTGATTGCGCCAATAAGGTAGTTATCTTTCCCGATGCTGGACTCAGCGAGTTATTGAACTCGTACTTTTCAAAGCTTTCTTTGAGGAAAGGAGCTTTGAGTTCCCTTTTGTCTACAACCGTGATGGAAGCTAAGGAGAATGGAGTACAAGGAATAGTTGTTGTGCATGAGTTCGAGGATGTATTTTCCGAAGACGTACCTGGAATACCTCCAGTCAGAGATATGGAGTTCACAATTGATATAGTCCCAGGATCTGGACCTATATCGGTCGCACCGTATCATATGGCTTCGGCAGAAATGACTGAGCTGAAGAGTCAACTTGAGGATTTAACCAAGAAGGGATTTATTCGACCTAGCGTTTCTCCGTGGGGAGCGCCAGTGCTGCTTGTGAAGAAGAAAGACGGACGATCGCGACTTTGCGTGGACTATCGACAGTTGAACAAGGTCACACAGTAAAGAACCGTTATCCGTTGCCGAGGATTGACGATTTGATGGATCAATTGAAGGGTGCTGCTGTTTTCTCGAAGATTGACCTGAGATCGGGATATCACCAGATTAGAGTCAAGGATGATGATATCCAAAAGACAGCGTTTAGGACACGCTATGGGCATTATGAGTACTTGGTGATGCCGTTTGGAGTTACGAACGCACCAGCTGTATTCATAGACTACATGAATAGGATCTTTCATCCATTCTTGGATCGCTTCGTTGTGGTGTTCATCGACGACATCTTGATCTACTCGAGGAATCGTGAAGAACACGAGGAACATCTGCGACAAGTATTACAAGTTCTTCGGGAGAAGGTGTTGTATGCTAACGTGACAAAGTGTGAGTTTTGGCTAGAGGAAGTAAAGTTTCTAGGGCATGTCATCTCAAAGGAGGGCATTCCTGTGGATCCCAGTAAAGTGGAAGCTGTAACTGCTTGGGAGCGTCCTAAGACTGTGACAGATATAAGGAGTTTGATCGGTTTACCTGGCTATTACCGACGATTCATTGAAGGTTTTGCTAAGATTGCAGGACCATTGACGAAACTCACCCGGAAGAATCAACCATTCGCATGGACAGAAGATTGTGAACAGAGTTTTCAAGATATGAAGGAGCGTTTGACGACCGCGCCAGTTCTGACTTTACCACAAGAGGAGGAACCTTACGAGGTTTACTACGATGCTTCGTACCACAGGTTGGGCTGTGTGTTGATGCAACACCGAAAGGTTGTGGCTTACTCTTCAAGGCAATTGAAGATACATGAACAGAACTATCCTACGCATGACTTGGAGTTAGCGGCTATGGTATTTGCACTCAAGATCTGGAGGCACTATCTTTATGGGAGCACTTTCACTGTTTTTAGTGATCACAAGAGTCTGAAGTACCTGTTCGATCAGAAGGATCTGAATATGAGACAAAGGCGTTGGATGAAATTTATCAAAGACTACGATTTCACATTGCTGTACCACCCAGGAAAAGCAAATGTTGTAGCAGATGCTCTGAGTCGCCAGACAATTCATGTTTCATCGCTGATGATTAAGGAATTGGAACTTATCGAGACTTTTCGCGACCTCAGCTTGGGTATGCAAATGACACCTGGAAAATTGAGCTTTGGGATGGTGACGATCACTAGTGATTTTCTGAACGAGATCAAGGTGAAACAACTGTTAGATGAGGAGCTGATCGAGAAACGAAACTTGATCATTTTGGGAAAAGCGCCGGATTTCGAAGTAGAAACCGATGGCATTCTACGTTGAAAAGGACGTGTCTACGTGCCATGTAACGTGGAGTTAAGAAGGATGATTCTTGACGAAGGCCACAAGAGCAGATTGAGTATTCATCCGGGATCGACAAAGATGTACCAAGATCTAAAGTTGAATTTCTGGTGGTCAGGAATGAAGAAGAATGTAGCAGAGTTTTTGGCGGCATGTCTGACATGTCAGAAGGCGAAGATAGAACATCAAAAGCCTGTAGGTATGTTACAATCACTTGATGTGTCAGAGTGGAAGTGAGACAGTATCTCTATGGATTTTGTGGTAGCTTTGCCAGCTACAAGGAAGAGATTTGATTCCATTTGGGTCATTGTGGACCGGTTGACGAAGTCAGCACATTTCATACCAGTGAAGATAACGTATAATGTGGAGGCACTTGCAAAGGTGTATTGTAACACCCCGATTTCCAGGTGTCACTTTAGTAACCAAAAATAAACTTTACGCGGAAAAACAGGTAATTTTTTTTTTTTGTTTCTTTCCTTTAAATCAAGGCGATAAAGAATTAGAGACAACACCCAACAACTAAACTAACCGATATACAAATATATACATCTGTACAGCCTCGGCTGCACTCCATGTCACGCGAAGCCGCAGTGACTCCAAAGTAGTACGCCCGCAGGCAAATATACAAACCAGAACTGTGAGTAAAAGTATCAGAATACAGTTATCCAAGAGAAAGTCGGCACTCAAAAATGGCCTGAAAGGAAGACCCCTATACTCCGACAGACTCTCTGTGATCCTCCTCAAAAGAACCACACAAAAAGCCACACATCGGAACCTACCCTGTCCCAAAAAGAAACTGACGATCAGAGCTCTACACAAAAAATGTCACTAACCCTAACCTACCCTCCTAGCTCAGCTCACCAATCCTCCTCCTCCTCATCGCTGCTCGGCGAGTAGCTCTCCCCACTGCTCTCGGAGTCAGAGTCGGAATCCACCGTAATCATCTCGGTGTCCAAATCCATAACCTCCCTCCTCACTGTCCTGCGCACCGCCCTAGTCGAGCCGGTCTCCACATCCACCTCTCCTGTGAGAACATCCTCCTCCTCCACCCTCATCAAGGGGTCCACACGGTAGCCGTGCGGTGAAGAGAAAGATAAGAGACGTGAGACAGATGGGACAACAGACTCCCTCCTCGGCTGTACGAGCCTAGAGGACGACGCCACGTCGGTAGAAGCGATGGCAGTAGCCGGAGGTGGCACAACAGGTGTAGAAGCAGCAGCAGGCTCGATCTCCTCTGGGTCCTCCTCAACAGTAGGTGAAGTCGGAGGTGGTGCAGGTGGTGCATGTCCAGTGCCTGGTCCACAATGAACTGAGGGCGGCAAGTCAAAACTCAGCTCCATACGCCGTAGCACTCCGCTCGTCAGGCGTCCTCGCTCATCCGTCCGGTCCTCCATGACCCTTCCCCTATACGTCGCCCGGTGACCAGCCACATCGATCACCCAAGCGGTGGGGGCATCCCTATCCAGCAACTCATATCTGATCCCCCCCCGAGGGAGAGACCGTCGAGAACCAGTCGGCCATCGACATCTGGCAGCAGGCCGACCGCCCAAAGACAAACATACAAACAAAGCCAAGGCGCTAGGGTCAACTCACAGCAATAAGTACATATACACACAACATGTGACAGGGTATATATATATATATATATAAGTTGTTATATAAGCATATAAGTAATCCTAGCATGTTATGGCTCTAACACTACTTCAATAAACAAACAGCACACAGTCTCAGTCAGCATGAATGTATGCGTGAATGCACAATATGAATCCGGATTTGTGACGCGTTCCCGTTCGCCACAAGTGAAGCATTTTCACTATGGATGGACCATTCCCGTTATCCATCCTGGATGAAATCCATCCTGGATGAACCATTCCCGTTATTCATCCTTGGTGAACCATTCCCGTTATTCACCGAATGATGAACCATTCCCGTTATTCATCATTAATGCAAGGTGAACCATTCCCGTTATTCACCATGATATGCACAGGTGAACCATTCCCGTTATTCACCCGATTGAATGCAACGTGGTTAGCCAAACAACGAATCGTCCTTACCACGAAAGTGTCTAGCTCACAACCCAATCTCAACCAAACCCAATGAGTTAGTGTCGGTCAATACAACACAACTCGGAGTAAGTGTCGGTCAATACAACACAACTCCAACAAGAAAACACAAGGGTCTAGTGTCGGTCAATACAACACAGCCCAAACAACAAGAGCACTAGGTGTCGGTCAATACAACACGGCTCCACAACACTCCCCAAGAGTACTAAAGTACTCGGTGACTTCAATCATCACCATAGCTCACCTTAGTGGCTTTCCCCAATTCCGATAACTCTCAGCAAAGGTCGACTTTTCCCCGTCTTTCGTAAATATTTTCCCCTTCAGTTTTCCTATACTTAAACATTAATAAAAATGATTTCAATTCAGATTAGTCAGGTTATGAGTTTATTTCTCAAAATCTAGGTTTCCCAAGTCTTTAGTTTTTCAAAGCTCTATCATTCTAAGTTTTCAAAGATCAACCACCCAAAATACATTTCCCGGGGAAAGTCTAAGAATTCCAACATATGGCTAAGTCTCAAACCCCACATTTGGACTTGCCTAGGGTTGTTCATCCAACCCGAAATATCAAAGATCACCAGATCAATGAATCTCCACTCCGAAATTGCGTCAAAACGCTCAATCCAACAAAAGCACAACATCACAAGTATGGAAAAGCATCATAACATCAACTCATCATCAAAAACAACATCAGATAAAACATAAGTCGAATTTATCGACGCCTATCATGCATTCATAGCTAATATATATGTAAGTTGCCCTAACCTCGAGCTGTTCCAGCTTCGAAATCAAGGTTGTCCTCAAACAGTTGCTCTGAATATTCCAAAGTTCCTTCAACTGAACCTCGGAGAAAAACAAAGCAGAATTCAAACAAAATCGATTAGTTCGATCGCAAAACAATACATAAACGATAGACAAAGCATCAAAGCTTCAGAATACGACAAACGTGTACGAAAAGACAAGTTTTCGAAAACGAAAAACTCCCCTCCCCTTAGGAAAACCCACGGCCATAAGGAGAAAAGGGCTTCGGCTCTTTTTCTTCGATCAAATCAGTTTACAAGGTAGTTTTAGAGTAAAACTAAAGCAAAGAAACTGTCAGAACAATTTTCGGACAATCGGGCCGAAATACGACTACGCAGGGGCATTTTGGTCCAAAATAAAGGCTCAAAACTTCAAAGTTATCAGTTCTGAAAACAAATTTGACAGCAACGATCCTCATGACATCCGTGACAACAAATCCTAAAGGCACGAAGTCAGATTAAGTCTTTACGACAATAAAGTTTCGAAATGTGAGACAAAAAGAGTTTTGAGTCAATTTTTCAGATCCTGGACAAATGAATCGAAATCAGAGTTTACTGACAGAGGTTTTAGACTCAGGGGAACATAAGGAACATAACCCAAGCGAGAAATCAGAGAAATCGGACAATTTTAGAAAAAGCTCAAAACTTAGAGCACAGAAACGACTTCAGAAACGCAACAGAAACAACAATCAGAGGCAGGAATCGTGTTAGTTACCTTGATACCTAGAAGTAGGGACGAACTGCACGAAGATTGGTCAAGATTTCGCGAAAATCTCTCCTCCTCTTCTCCCCCTAGAACTCGCGGCCTCAATGGTTGCAAATGAGGAGATTTTTGCTTTTTCGCGCTATTTATAGGCGGGCGAAATCGCGGGAAAATGAAAATTTCGCGATTCCGATTTTTGCAGCACGATCACCGTGGAATTCTAAGAGAGATTCTAGCGTCAGAATTCCAGAACTCAAAACAAATATCTAGGATTTGGGAAAAACGATATCGAAAAACTCAAAAGCGGTGTCGGTTAATCTGCCCCGAAAAACTACTTTTTGCTGTGATGCTCAGACGACAAAACTTCCAACAGAAGAAAGATTGGAAATGTCGAAACAAGTCTGGCAACGCGGACGGAATCTTCGTTAGAAGTCCCGAATAGAAAAAATCTTCATCCATTGCTCGAAAATAGGGTTTCGAAGCAAAGAAATTAGCGTCGGCGGACATCCGAAAAGTGAAACCTATCGTGCGTACAGTCCAGAGTTCCGAAATGAAACGCTGGTCGATGGAAAAATAAAGAGAATCTTTAAATTTTCCGAGAGTTCGAAATCTCACTCAAAACGTTGCTTTAAGAGCGAAATAGCCTATTCTGGACACGCTCGCCATAAGGCAGGTGTGCAGACGACTCGCACTAACTCCGAAAACAACTACGCAACATCCCTCAAGCAATTCCTGAACTTTCTTCTTCATTAATCTTCCTCAAATATCAAACTCCTGTCACGCTTACACTGATCCTACGCGTGAGTCGGACACTAGCTTGTTCTGAAAATTCAGGTCTTACAATACTCCCCTCCAAAAAGAAAGTTTCGACCTCGAAACTCAGAGTTCAGCAAAAAGTCCGAGGTACAATTCCTTAATCTTATCTTCCAATTCCCATGTAGCATCTCCCGTATCCTTGTTCCATATCACTTTTACCAACGAAATCTGCTTTCCCCTCAGCTGTTTCACTCTCCTATCCCCAATACTCACTGGCGGTGCCTCAAAGGTCAAATCATCCTTCAGTTCAACGTTGTCTGGCACGATCACATGAGTCGGGTCTGGAATGTACTTCCTCAACTGCGACACATGAAATACATCATGAATGTTGGAAAGAAATGGCGGTAGTGCAATCTGATATGCAACTGGTCCAACACGTCGAGTGATTTGATAAGGCCCAATAAACTTTGGCGCAAGCTTCCTTGACTTAATAGCTCGTCCAACTCCCGTAGTCTGAGTAACTCGTAGAAACACATGGTCACCTTCCTCAAACTCTAGGGTTCTACGTCTCTGATCAGCATAGCTCTTCTGTCTGCTCTGTGAAGCTCTCATCTGTTCTCTGATCTGCTTAACCTTCTCAGTCGTCTGTTGCAGCATTTCTGGCCCAATCAACAAACTCTCCCCATCTTGATACCAACACAAAGGTGTCCTACACTTCCGACCATACAAAGCTTCATACGGTGCCATCCCAATGCTCGCATGGAAACTATTGTTGTAGGTGAATTCAATCAATGGCAGAAGATCATCCCAGCTTCCTCTGTTATCTAGCACACAAGCCCGTAGTAGATCCTCTAGCGACTGAATAGTTCTCTCTGTTTGCCCATCCGTTTGTGGATGATACGCCGAACTCAACCTCAGCTTGGTTCCTAACGCATCATGAAGAGCTCCCCAAAAGTGCGAAGTAAACTTTGGATCCCGATCAGACACAATACTTGTCGGAACTCCATGTAGTCTCACAATCTCCGCCACATAGATCTCAGCCAACTTTTCCACATTGTAGGTAGTTCTCACTGGTAGAAAATGCGCTGACTTGGTCAAACGATCTACAATCACCCAAATCGAATCGTGTCTCTTCTGTGTTCTTGGCAAAGCCACCACAAAATCCATGGATATACTATCCCATTTCCATTCTGGCACGTCTAAGCTCTGTAGCATACCAGCAGGTCTTTGATGCTCTACCTTGGCCTTCTGACAAGTCAAACATGCAGCTACATACTCGGCCACTTGTTTCTTCATTCCTGGCCACCAGAAATTCAGCTTCAAATCTTGATACATCTTGGTCATTCCCGGATGAATACTCCATTTGCTCTTGTGCCCTTCATCCATGATCAGCCTTCTCAATTCTGGATTGTTGGGTACACAAACTCTGTCTTTGCATCTTAAAATATCATCCGTTCCGATCTTGAATTCCGGGTCTTTCCCTTGAATCACTAAGTTCCTCTTCTCCAGCAGAAACTCATCTTGCAGTTGTTGCTCTCTAATCTCTTCCATCAGTCCACTGGCAATTCTGATCATACCGAACTTCAACTTTCCCTCAGACGGTGTCACCCCTAAACTCATATCTCGAAATTGTTCCAGTAACTCCAACTCTTTAACCATCATTGACGAGACATGCATCTTTCTGCTCAAAGCATCAGCAACTACATTCGCCTTCCCAGGGTGATATTGCAACGTAAACTCATAGTCTTTGATGAACTCCATCCATCTTCGTTGCCTCATGTTCAACTCCTTCTGATCAAACAAGTATTTAAGGCTCTTGTGATCGCTAAATATCGTGAAAGTACAACCATAGAGGTAATGTCTCCAGATTTTCAGCGAAAACACAATGGCAGCTAACTCCAAATCATGAGTCGGATAGTTCCTCTCATGCGTCTTCAACTGTCTCGAAGCATACGCCACCACTTTTCGATGTTGCATCAGCACACATCCCAAGCCTTGGTACGAAGCATCACAATAAACTTCATAAGGTTCTTCTGGTTGCGGCAAAATAAGCACAGGTGACGTCGTCAAACGTTCCTTCAAAGTCTGAAAACTTGATTCACACGCCTCAGTCCATGCAAAAGGTTGATCCTTCCTCGTCAGTTGAGTCAAAGGTCCAACAATCTTAGCAAATCCCTCAATGAAGCGTCTATAGTATCCAGCCAAACCCACAAAACTTCTTATCTCCGTCACTGTCTTCGGTTGCTCCCAAGCCAAAACAGTCTCCACTTTCGCCGGATCCACAGCTATGCCTTCCTTTGAGATAACGTGGCCTAAGAAATTAACTTCCTTCAGCCAGAATTCACACTTGGAAGGGTTCGCATACAGCTTCTTTTCTCTCAACACTTGTAGAACTTGGCGCAAATGTCCTTCATGTTCCGTTGCATCCTTCGAGTATATCAGTATATCATCAATAAACACCACCACAAACCGATCTAGGAATTCATGAAAGATGCGGTTCATGTAATCCATGAAGACAGCAGGTGCATTTGTCACTCCAAACGGCATCACTAGGTACTCGTAGTGTCCGTAGCGTGTTCTGAATGCAGTCTTCGGTATATCCTCAGTCTTCACTCTGATCTGATGATAGCCTGACTTCAAATCTATCTTCGAAAATACAGCAGCCCCTCGTAATTGATCCATCAAATCATCTATCCTCGGCAACGGGTATCTGTTCTTGATCGTCGCCTTGTTCAGTTGTCGATAGTCCACACACAACCTCGACCTTCCGTCTTTCTTCTTAACTAACAACACCGGCGCTCCCCACGGTGAAACACTTGGTCGAATGAATCCTTTTGCCGAAAGATCCTCCAACTGAGATTTCAACTCCGCTAACTCCGCAGGTGCCATACGGTAAGGTGCAATCGAAATCGGTCCAGTTCCGGGTACAATGTCGATCACAAACTCCACATCGCGTACAGGCGGCAGTCCAGGTACATCTCCAGGGAAAACATCCGCAAAATCTCGAACCACCGGAATACCTTGAATATCCGATTCCTTCTTCCCCTCCAGACTTAGCAATGAAAAGTACTTCTGAGTGCCCTCGCTCAACGACGCACTAATGTGGTTAATAGAAAGGTACTCGAAAAGATCCGAGTCTGGGAACACCACTTTCTTTCGACTACAGTCCAAAAGACAATGGTAGTGGGATAACCAATCCATCCCTAGGATTACATCTAGGTTTTTAAGGGGTAGACATACTAGGTTGGCATGAAAAGTTCTATCTTTATATACTACTGAACAGTGCATGCATGCGGCATTAGCAATTAGAGTCCTAGCAGGTGTAGTTACCATAAGATCAAAACTCAAAGTAGTAATAGGCAGATGTAGTCTTGATACGCAATCCTTAGAGATAAATGAATGAGTTGCACCAGAATCAAAGAGTACAGTTAGAAGATTACCGTCAATTTCACATTCTCCTCTGATCAACCCATCAGCTCCTTCAGCTTCTTCTCCATCCATGGTATACACTCTTCCCTTAGCCACTGGGCGCTTCCCACTAACAGCATTCACAGACGGTTCAACCTTCGGTGCCTTGCATTCCGTAGCCAGATGCCCAGACTTATTGCAGTTGTAACATCTTGGTGGCCTCGTGCAATTGTTGGCATAGTGCCCGGTTCCTCCACAACGGAAACAAGTCACTTCACGATTTTGGGGACGGCTTCCCGACCCTCCAGAAGTAGCAGCACCAGTCATCGGCTTGTAAGATCCCGGGGTAAACCCTCTCCCCGCAGGACGTTGATATGGCTTCCTCGCCTGAAACCTCCCTTTTCCCTGAAAACTCTGTGGTGTCGACCTCACCGGTCCTCCTGTTCCAGCCCTGTTGTATCTCCGATTCTTCATCAATTCCACCTCAGTTGCCTTCTCAACCAATGCCTGGAATCTCATGATCCCCAACGGTCTCACCGAATCTTCAATATCGGGCCTCAATCCCCTCACAAATCTCTTGCACATGTAGGGTTCATCAACTTGATCACGGAAAAACCGAAAGTACTTTGCCAGAGACTCTAACTTGGCAGCATACTCCGGAATGGTCATGCTTCCTTGTTTCAGAGTCAGAAACTGTGATTCACGCTCGTCACGAGCACTGTCTGGGAAATACTTCTCGAGAAAAGCAGTTCGAAAAGAATTCCAGTTCACCTCCACATGATTTGCCTCCATCATTCCTCTGGCGCCTCTCCACCAGTATTCAGCATCTCCCAACAACAGATAGGTTGCCAGCCCCACTTTGGCTCCCTCAGCAGTCTGTAACACTCCAAAGATCTTCTCAATCTCCTCTATCCAGAGTTCCGCTTTGTCCGGGTCAGTACCTCCCGAAAACTTAGGCGGATCCTGTCTCCTGAAGTCATTCAACCCTCTATTCTGATCCAGGGTCGCCTCCCTCTGACGCTGGTGTTGATCACGCGCTTCCTCCGCAGCACGTCTCAAAGCATTGTCATTCGCTTGGTTAGTCATTGCCTGGGCCATAGTGGCCATCATCTCTGCTAGCTGATTCGTGTTCACCATCGTCTGTTACCCCCAAGAAAACTATTAGTCCTACTCGTAGAATAGCACCAAACTATAACATATGGTTAAACAACCATGCAATCAATTAGAACGAAAAATCGTCCTGCAGACAATCAATTTTCACTCTTTGCAGAGTCACACAACCTAACACAGAAGACCTATTCCCCAAAGACTCCCAAAAGACTCGACTAAGCTCTGATACCACAATGTAACACCCCGATTTCCAGGTGTCACTTTAGTAACCAAAAATAAACTTTACGCGGAAAAACAGGTAATTTTTTTTTTTTGTTTCTTTCCTTTAAATCAAGGCGATAAAGAATTAGAGACAACACCCAACAACTAAACTAACCGATATACAAATATATACATCTGTACAGCCTCGGCTGCACTCCATGTCACGCGAAGCCGCAGTGACTCCAAAGTAGTACGCCCGCAGGCAAATATACAAACCAGAACTGTGAGTAAAAGTATCAGAATACAGTTATCCAAGAGAAAGTCGGCACTCAAAAATGGCCTGAAAGGAAGACCCCTATACTCCGACAGACTCTCTGTGATCCTCCTCAAAAGAACCACACAAAAAGCCACACATCGGAACCTACCCTGTCCCAAAAAGAAACTGACGATCAGAGCTCTACACAAAAAATGTCACTAACCCTAACCTACCCTCCTAGCTCAGCTCACCAATCCTCCTCCTCCTCATCGCTGCTCGGCGAGTAGCTCTCCCCACTGCTCTCGGAGTCAGAGTCGGAATCCACCGTAATCATCTCGGTGTCCAAATCCATAACCTCCCTCCTCACTGTCCTGCGCACCGCCCTAGTCGAGCCGGTCTCCACATCCACCTCTCCTGTGAGAACATCCTCCTCCTCCACCCTCATCAAGGGGTCCACACGGTAGCCGTGCGGTGAAGAGAAAGATAAGAGACGTGAGACAGATGGGACAACAGACTCCCTCCTCGGCTGTACGAGCCTAGAGGACGACGCCACGTCGGTAGAAGCGATGGCAGTAGCCGGAGGTGGCACAACAGGTGTAGAAGCAGCAGCAGGCTCGATCTCCTCTGGGTCCTCCTCAACAGTAGGTGAAGTCGGAGGTGGTGCAGGTGGTGCATGTCCAGTGCCTGGTCCACAATGAACTGAGGGCGGCAAGTCAAAACTCAGCTCCATACGCCGTAGCACTCCGCTCGTCAGGCGTCCTCGCTCATCCGTCCGGTCCTCCATGACCCTTCCCCTATACGTCGCCCGGTGACCAGCCACATCGATCACCCAAGCGGTGGGGGCATCCCTATCCAGCAACTCATATCTGATCCCCCCCCGAGGGAGAGACCGTCGAGAACCAGTCGGCCATCGACATCTGGCAGCAGGCCGACCGCCCAAAGACAAACATACAAACAAAGCCAAGGCGCTAGGGTCAACTCACAGCAATAAGTACATATACACACAACATGTGACAGGGTATATATATATATATATATATAAGTTGTTATATAAGCATATAAGTAATCCTAGCATGTTATGGCTCTAACACTACTTCAATAAACAAACAGCACACAGTCTCAGTCAGCATGAATGTATGCGTGAATGCACAATATGAATCCGGATTTGTGACGCGTTCCCGTTCGCCACAAGTGAAGCATTTTCACTATGGATGGACCATTCCCGTTATCCATCCTGGATGAAATCCATCCTGGATGAACCATTCCCGTTATTCATCCTTGGTGAACCATTCCCGTTATTCACCGAATGATGAACCATTCCCGTTATTCATCATTAATGCAAGGTGAACCATTCCCGTTATTCACCATGATATGCACAGGTGAACCATTCCCGTTATTCACCCGATTGAATGCAACGTGGTTAGCCAAACAACGAATCGTCCTTACCACGAAAGTGTCTAGCTCACAACCCAATCTCAACCAAACCCAATGAGTTAGTGTCGGTCAATACAACACAACTCGGAGTAAGTGTCGGTCAATACAACACAACTCCAACAAGAAAACACAAGGGTCTAGTGTCGGTCAATACAACACAGCCCAAACAACAAGAGCACTAGGTGTCGGTCAATACAACACGGCTCCACAACACTCCCCAAGAGTACTAAAGTACTCGGTGACTTCAATCATCACCATAGCTCACCTTAGTGGCTTTCCCCAATTCCGATAACTCTCAGCAAAGGTCGACTTTTCCCCGTCTTTCGTAAATATTTTCCCCTTCAGTTTTCCTATACTTAAACATTAATAAAAATGATTTCAATTCAGATTAGTCAGGTTATGAGTTTATTTCTCAAAATCTAGGTTTCCCAAGTCTTTAGTTTTTCAAAGCTCTATCATTCTAAGTTTTCAAAGATCAACCACCCAAAATACATTTCCCGGGGAAAGTCTAAGAATTCCAACATATGGCTAAGTCTCAAACCCCACATTTGGACTTGCCTAGGGTTGTTCATCCAACCCGAAATATCAAAGATCACCAGATCAATGAATCTCCACTCCGAAATTGCGTCAAAACGCTCAATCCAACAAAAGCACAACATCACAAGTATGGAAAAGCATCATAACATCAACTCATCATCAAAAACAACATCAGATAAAACATAAGTCGAATTTATCGACGCCTATCATGCATTCATAGCTAATATATATGTAAGTTGCCCTAACCTCGAGCTGTTCCAGCTTCGAAATCAAGGTTGTCCTCAAACAGTTGCTCTGAATATTCCAAAGTTCCTTCAACTGAACCTCGGAGAAAAACAAAGCAGAATTCAAACAAAATCGATTAGTTCGATCGCAAAACAATACATAAACGATAGACAAAGCATCAAAGCTTCAGAATACGACAAACGTGTACGAAAAGACAAGTTTTCGAAAACGAAAAACTCCCCTCCCCTTAGGAAAACCCACGGCCATAAGGAGAAAAGGGCTTCGGCTCTTTTTCTTCGATCAAATCAGTTTACAAGGTAGTTTTAGAGTAAAACTAAAGCAAAGAAACTGTCAGAACAATTTTCGGACAATCGGGCCGAAATACGACTACGCAGGGGCATTTTGGTCCAAAATAAAGGCTCAAAACTTCAAAGTTATCAGTTCTGAAAACAAATTTGACAGCAACGATCCTCATGACATCCGTGACAACAAATCCTAAAGGCACGAAGTCAGATTAAGTCTTTACGACAATAAAGTTTCGAAATGTGAGACAAAAAGAGTTTTGAGTCAATTTTTCAGATCCTGGACAAATGAATCGAAATCAGAGTTTACTGACAGAGGTTTTAGACTCAGGGGAACATAAGGAACATAACCCAAGCGAGAAATCAGAGAAATCGGACAATTTTAGAAAAAGCTCAAAACTTAGAGCACAGAAACGACTTCAGAAACGCAACAGAAACAACAATCAGAGGCAGGAATCGTGTTAGTTACCTTGATACCTAGAAGTAGGGACGAACTGCACGAAGATTGGTCAAGATTTCGCGAAAATCTCTCCTCCTCTTCTCCCCCTAGAACTCGCGGCCTCAATGGTTGCAAATGAGGAGATTTTTGCTTTTTCGCGCTATTTATAGGCGGGCGAAATCGCGGGAAAATGAAAATTTCGCGATTCCGATTTTTGCAGCACGATCACCGTGGAATTCTAAGAGAGATTCTAGCGTCAGAATTCCAGAACTCAAAACAAATATCTAGGATTTGGGAAAAACGATATCGAAAAACTCAAAAGCGGTGTCGGTTAATCTGCCCCGAAAAACTACTTTTTGCTGTGATGCTCAGACGACAAAACTTCCAACAGAAGAAAGATTGGAAATGTCGAAACAAGTCTGGCAACGCGGACGGAATCTTCGTTAGAAGTCCCGAATAGAAAAAATCTTCATCCATTGCTCGAAAATAGGGTTTCGAAGCAAAGAAATTAGCGTCGGCGGACATCCGAAAAGTGAAACCTATCGTGCGTACAGTCCAGAGTTCCGAAATGAAACGCTGGTCGATGGAAAAATAAAGAGAATCTTTAAATTTTCCGAGAGTTCGAAATCTCACTCAAAACGTTGCTTTAAGAGCGAAATAGCCTATTCTGGACACGCTCGCCATAAGGCAGGTGTGCAGACGACTCGCACTAACTCCGAAAACAACTACGCAACATCCCTCAAGCAATTCCTGAACTTTCTTCTTCATTAATCTTCCTCAAATATCAAACTCCTGTCACGCTTACACTGATCCTACGCGTGAGTCGGACACTAGCTTGTTCTGAAAATTCAGGTCTTACATGTATGTTGCGGAGATTGTACGACTTCATGGAGTACCTTCGAGTATTGTTTCTGACAGAGATCCGAAGTTTACTTCGCATTTCTGGAAGGCCTTGCACGAGGCGCTTGGGACGAAGTTGAGGCCGAGCTCTGCCTATCACCCTCAGATGGATGGACAGACCGAGAGGACAATACAGTCACTGGAAGACTTGCTGCGAGCATGTGTCTTAGATAGTCAAGAAAGCTGGGATGAGCTTTTGCCGTTGATTGAGTTTACTTATAACAACAGTTTTCATGCTAGTATTGGAATGACACCTTATGAGACTTTGTATGGGAGGAGATGTAGAACTCCTCTATGTTGGTTTCAAGATGGCGAACATCTTCTCGTTGGGCCAGAATTAGTACAACAAACAACTGAGAAGGTGAAACAAATACAAGAGAAGATGAGGACGTCACAGAGTCGACAGAAGAGTTATGCTGACACACGACGGAGAGAGTTAGAGTTTGAGGCGGGAGACCATGTGTGTCTTCACGTGACACCAACTACCGGAGTGGGAAGAGCGCTAAAGTCGAGGAAGCTGACACCGAAGATCATTGGACCGTATCAGATTTTCGAGCGAGTCGGTAAAGTAGCTTATCGAATTGCGTTGCCACCATTTCTGTCCAAGATTCATGATGTGCTACATGTGTCACAATTGAGGAAGTATATTCCTGATCCTTCTCACATCATCAAGGAAGATGACAGCCAGCTTAGGGACAACTTGTCTTTTGAAGTGGCACCAATGAGGATTGAGGAACGTAGGATCAAACAGTTGAGGAACAAGCAGGTTCCTCTGGTAAAAGTGATTTGGAACCAAGTCACGGGCGATGCGACTTGGGAACTAGAAGAGAAGATGAAGGAACAGTATCCGGAACTCTTCATTGAGCCTTAAGTTTCGAGGACGAAACTTTCTTTTTGGGGCGTAGTATTGTAAGACCCAGGATTTTATAATTAAATAAATAAATAATTTCCAGCTCACACATAAGATTCTATGTAAGCGTGAGAGGAACTTGACTTTCGTTTGATGGTTGGATTAATATTATGAAGAAGAAAGTTCAGGAAATGACTAAGAATAGTACTATAGTCGCTATAGTTTATAGCACGAGTTTTATTCACTTCCGCCTTAGGGCGAAAACGTTAGTAAAGGGCTAATCTGCTCTTAAAGCACTGTAGAAACGATATTCAAAAATATTCAGAGGAATATAAGAATTTCTCTTATTCCTTTCCACGACAAGTGTTTCGACACGAAACCCTAGAATGTACGAATGATCGATTTCGTTTCTCGGAAGTTTGCCGAAACTGAATCCATGATAGCTCAAGAACCTTAAAGTAAACTGTTGATGAAGACTTTTTCTATTCGGAGCTTCAAACGAAGATTCCACACGCTAACACCCATTTCTTTCGATGTTTCCAATCTTTCTTCAGAAGGAAGTTTTCTCATCCGACATCAACTGCAAAAAGTAACTTTTCGGGTTAAATCGATTAACACCGTTAGCAAGTCGTTTGCTTAAATTCCAAGAAACCTGTTTCGAGTTCTGAAATTATGTCGTCAGATTCTATCATATAATTCACAAAGGTATGTGCAGGAAAAATCGGAATCGCGAAATATCCCGCGTTTTCCATTTCCTATAAATAGCTTGAAAAAAATCAAAAAAAACATCACCACCAACACACACAACCCGCGGCCAAGGAGGAGAGAAAGGGAGGAGAGCTTTTCGCCGATTCTTGTCTGATCGTCGCACTGTTCGTTGCTACGCGTAGGCCTCGAGGTACTGATGCTTTTGCTTACCTCTGATCGTAAATTTTGTCGCTTTTCTCTATGTCTTTCTGTGCTCAAAGTTTTGAGCTTTTTGTAAAACTGTCCAAATAACTTGATTTCTCTGTCTAAACTTATTCCCTGCATGCCCAATAACATGTTTAGTGGATTACATTTCGCCGAATCTCGTCGAATCGCCGCAGAACTTCGATTCTGCTCAAAAACCCATTTTTATGCTGAGGTTCCGCTTTTTGAATCAAAAACTCTCGACTGAGCTTAGCGTCAGTAGGATTAGTTGTCATAAACGTCGTGGGTATCGACCTCATCAAATTTATTTTTCGAAATTCCGATTTTGAGTTTCCGAGCTAAAAATCTTGACCAAAGTACCCCTGTTCTAGTTTTCGATCCGATAATTTTTCTGAGAGTTTCCCTGGCCTAGATATCGCCTAAGAATACCTAGGAATTATATTAGATCGAAGAAAAAGTTCGGAAACCCTATTTTTGAGAGTGGCCGAAACTTGTGTGTTAGGATACTGTGTCCTAAAATAATTTTTGGGTCTGTAAGACCTAAGTCATTGCGTAGCTCTTTCAATTGTCGAAATTTTGGCGTTGGTTTCATGTCATTCCGAGTTCTGTAGCTCGAGTTATGCTCGTTTTAGCGAACGAAGTCTCCGTTGTCCATTCGTGCCCAAATGTGAACTCTGAAGCTTTAAAAGCTTTCTTTACGGTTTCGATTAGTATTATTAGATCGTGTTGCTCCTAGTGAGGCTTGTGTTGATGATTGTGTTTCCTTGTTCTAGGTTCGCACCTTCCATGCACAACTTCTACTCACGAAGGTAAGGGTAACTCAGTTTTAGCGCGTCTTTGAGTCTTGCATGTTTAATCGCACTGCCTGCGTTTGAGATGAAGATTTTTATATTGATTGGCATTGGATTATGATTATTATGCTGAACTGAGAAAATATTTTCTGGAGGCTTCGGCCGAGTGAACTTATTGAGACGTGTGTCTCCGTTTTCTGAGAATCTTCGGTCATTTACTGGTTTTTGTCATTGAACTGAGTTGGTATGCAATTGAATTGATTTATGTTCGTTGATAATAGGAATAACATGTGGTTACTCTGAATTAATAATTAGTTTGGGCATTGTTGTTGACTGACTTGGCATATAGGGCCTGAGCCTAAGAGGCGATCAGGTGATTGTGTTCACCTGGTTGTTCCGCCTTGTGTGGCGATAAGCGGCAATGAGGTGGTTGTGTCCACCCGATTGTCCCGCCTTGTGTGGCGCAATAAGTGGCGGTCAGGTGATTGTGTTCACCTGGTTGTTCCGCCTTGTGTGGCGATAAGCGGCAATGAGGTGGTTGTGTCCACCCGATTGTCCCGCCTCGTGTGGCGCAATAAGTGGTGGTCAGGTGATTGTGTTCACCTGGTTGTTCCGCCTTGTGTGGCGATAAGCGGCAATGAGGTGGTTGTGTCCACCCGATTGTCCCGCCTTGTGTGGTGCAATAAGTGACGGTCAGGTGATTGTGTTCACCTGGTTGTCCTGCCTTGTGTGGCGATAAGCGGCAATGCGGTAGTTGTGTCCACCCGATTGTCCCGTCTTGTGTGACGTATAAGTGGTGGTCAGGTGGTTGTGTCCACCCGATTGTCCCGTCTTTTGTGACGTATAAGCGGCGGTCAGGAGATTGTGTTCACCCGATTGTCCCGCCTTGCGTGGCGATAAGTGGCGATGAGGAGGTGTGGTCCCATCATTGTCCCGTCTTATGAGACGTCATTGATTAACCCATATTGTTGGTTTTACTGTTATCTGATTCAATGTTATATCGTGATGTTGTTGTTACCTGATTCTGATATATGATATTATGTTGCTGATATCTGATAAAATATATGTTGTAGACATCTGATTTGATTTCATGTTGTTGGATATATGTTGTCATCTATCTTGAATTAAGTTGCTAGTTTATGTGGCATGATATGCACTTAAATTTGAATAGCATGCTTTTCCCTTTTATACGTGGTAGGGGCATGGAGTTAACCCTTTCTATTTGCTATTTGTTGTTTGGGAGCTTAACGCTATTAGGCGATGGAGATCCTTCCGCCGAAGCTTAGCTGCTCGAGTTGGAGATCGGGTTGTAGGCGGTGGAGTAGAGGTGTAAGAAGCAGCTTTGCTTCTCTTAATGTGGACTATGTTTGAGTCACTTTTTCTATATGAGAACTCTGTTATTAAAGCCTTGCTTCAGCCACTGTTAAAGTGCGCATGTTTATTCTGAACCTTACTTATGGTATTATAAACTATTATTACTGTATATCGGGAAACAAATTATTTAAATAAAGTTATGATGTGTTTCCAACCCTATGGTATTTAGTCATTTTCAAAAAAAAAAATATACCCTTGGATTTTAGGGATTGCAGAATAGTCCTTAGACTTTGTTAGGTTACTTAATGTGATTCCTCAG
The DNA here is from genome assembly GCF_012489685.1 of Lotus japonicus. Classification (NCBI taxonomy): domain Eukaryota; kingdom Viridiplantae; phylum Streptophyta; class Magnoliopsida; order Fabales; family Fabaceae; genus Lotus; species Lotus japonicus. The sequence goes on along the minus strand of NC_080041.1, from coordinate 62,555,962 downwards.
TTGAGAAATTGAGGCGTTACATCTCCCACCTTCCAAACTTAGGTCTGAGACTCAAACGTGGTTCCAGAAGAAAATATAGATGTTTGGTTTGCTGCTTGACAATCGATTCTCAGAGGAAAATGTGGATCTGGTTGAAGCATGTGAAATTCTGGCACACGCGAACAGATGTTCTACCAGATGTCTAAGACATCTTGTACAACATAATACAAAACAGTTAATCGAATATGCAATATAAAGAACATAAACAGTGACAAGACACACGAGATTGTTAATCCAGTTCGGTGCAAAATCACCTACGTCTGGAGGGTTTTCACCCAAGAGAAAGATAATCCAATATTCAGAGAAATTGTACACAAAAGGTCTTAACTGAACTGCCCCAGTTCACAGCCTTTTCTACCTATCTCTACAAGTGTTTATTACTTAGTCCTCCCCCTAAGTATGAGAGCCCCTCTCACTTTCTCTCAATCACTGTCACAGCGATTCAAAAGCTCAACACAAGAGCAAAGATAGATCTCATGATCAAACAACAAAAATTCAACTCTCAACAAAAGAATCAATACATGAATAAGCTGAGAGAACAACAAGTGTGAACACAGATAAGAGTAAACCCTAGTTTTACTCAACAGAAGCTCTCTACCTAAACACTAGGTTTCAGTCTTCATATATAGCAGTCATCCAGGCCTTGTCTTCGATGAGCTTGGATAAGCAAAGGTCCACACAACACTCAGGGAGTTACTAGGAAACAAATCTGCAGAAAAAGTCTTCAATAAAAATTTTCCTATTCCATAAATAAAAGAGCATCCACACAAACAAGGTAGCTTACACATCAACATAGCTAGCAGCATCAGCTATGCACATTTCCATCTCAGACCCATTCTCAGTGCAGCAGAACACCATATCAGAGTTTTAGCACAGCAGCACACAATCAACTATCACAAACAACAAGATGTTATTTGAAAAGAACACACAACTGCACAGTAGCAAGAAGCTACCAAACCACAATAGCAGAAATCCATAAAGAACCAGCTACCAAATAGCAGAGATAACCAAATACTAATTACTCCCCCTCATTAGCATAATTTGGCAAAGGTAGTCATAACAGAATAGCATCCAAGTGCTTACTAGAGCTATCCACATAAGTCATCAGCACCATATTCAAGAATTATATAGACCAAGAGCAAATAAGGAGCGCACATAGCCACACAGGGCTCAAATACATCCAAAATAAAAAAGAATATCTCTAAGGTGCAGAACTCTCAGAACCAGTCACATCCTCTTCATCTTCACCTTCATTGTCTTCCTCTTCTTCTTTCTCTACAGCCTCCTTAGTCTCAGCATCTTCTTCTTCCTCAGCAGCAGCCTCAGCTACCTCTTCTTCACTTTCTTCCTCAACAGCAGCAATTGAAACATCTGACATAGTCTTGATGAGTTGATCAACATTGAATTTTCTGACCTTGCAAGCCTGAATAGTGTCACCAAGAGACTTGGAGACAGCCTTCAACTCAGCCAAGATGTCTTCCTTGCTAGAACCAACTGCCTTAGTGCCACTGGCACTGGCAGTTCCCTTTGCTGCAGAGAGCACAATGTCTGGAACATGTGTCCCAGCAAACAACCGGTAATTAAACTTGAGAGGCAGTGGCTTCTTACCTTGAGACTCATCAGCCCTCACAATAGTAGGTTGTTGATGTGCAATGATCTCTGAGAGAAGACAAGGAAACAGAATAGGCAGCTTCACAACATATGATCCAACATGCTTGAGAGTCTGCTCAAAAACCAGCTTTCCAAAATCAAACTCACCCCCAGTTCCAACCAAATAAAGCATTCTGGCCAGAGGTGGAGTCACACCAGACAAATGATTGGTGGCCATCCAATTTGCAGTACCAATCTTGTAGAGAACAGCATATTTGACAGTAAGCCTCTCAGATGGAAGCAATCCCTTCTTAGGCCACTTCCTGACCAACTTCCCAGTAAGGGTTGTAGCAACCCTATTCAAATCAGGCTCCCCCCTGAGCCACAGCAACAGGGCTTCTGCCCAAAAACTCATTGATCACTTTAGGAGAGAAGTTGATGCACTGCCCCCTCACAAACACCTTCCTGTACTCAGCAGTGGAAGCATCATCACAATCAGTAGGGATGTTCACAATGAACTCCCTAACAAGCTTGTCAAAACATCTGCCAAGATCCTTGACAGTCTTCATCAAACCAGCAGCAGAGATAACCTCCATGATTTCCTGGAGTTCCAAGGCATCTTCATGTAGTTCCCTTTCAATAGCAAGCCTCCTTTGAACCACATATTTCCATCTCTGAGCATAGTCTGGAAAATGAAAGGACACATTGTCCACAGGAGCATCAGGAACATTTTGAGGAATTTTCTTACCTTTCATCCGTTTTCTGGCAGTGGTTGAGATGTCTGGGACATATGGCTCGACATCGACCTCAGAATCAGGATCAGACACATGTCTTCTTTTCTTTCCAGTAGAAGGTTCTGACTTCATGTATTTCTTTGTCTCCTTCCCAGATTTTGGAATATGAGAAGTTCTAGAAGTCTTTGGAGTCTTAGCAGCAGATCCTTCGTTCTTCTGCTTCATTATGTCTGCAACCTTCTTCTTGACACCACTAACAGGAACATGGGCCTTTTTGATGAGCAATTCTCCATCAGAGTCTTCATCAGCAGATGCAATCACCTTCTTTTCCTTACCCTTTTTGGTGGATAAAGTAGGGGTTTTCTGAACAGGAACCTCCTTAGAGGAAGAAACTTCATGTGCAAAGGTTTCATTCTCATCGTGCTCCTTTGGACTCGAAGCATGAGACTTGTCACTAGAACCAGAGGGAGAGGATTGATGTGTCAGTCCAACATCTGGTGCAACATTTGCAGCAGTAGCTACATTTGCAAGTTTCTCAAGAGCCTCATTATCTTCTTGATTCACAGCTTTTGGAAGATTGGGATTTTGATCATCCTCATCATCAGAAATATTTTGTATCCCCAAATTCTTACTGGGTCCTCTCTTAGGAGCCACATGCTTGATACGAAGGCTTCTTCTTCGTGGTTTGGCTGACCTAGTTGGAGCATGGGTAGCACTTGCAGCTTTATGGGGAACCCCAGAGGGATTTGAAGAAGATGCAGTGACACCCACAATCTTCACATTGTGTTCTGGGGTGATGATCTTTGAACTTCCCTTCTTCTTCTTGCCAGAATCATGAGTCATAGTGAAGTGATCTGTAGAGAAAACTGAAAAATAACTGTTGAAGGTTAGAGAGAGAAAGCAGACACACTTTTGGATAACACACTGAAAGGGATTGAGAAATCCCAATACGCGATCATGGGAAGTTATATAATGAAAAATATAGCCGTTGCCCGTGACAAGTGAAGGTATGAAAAACGGTAGAAAGGGGGGGTTTGAATAACGTTTTCAGTACAAAACTACCACCTTAAAGATTTATACAAATCTTTCGAGAACTTAGGTGCTAAAGATAAGAGATAGAAAAGCACACAAGGATTTTATCCTGGTTCACTTGATAAATCACTCAAGCTACTCCAGTCCACCCGTTAAGGTGATTTCTTCCTTCTTAGAATGAAGGCAATCCACTAATCAGGTAAGAGTTACAACTGCACTTGAAACCTACAAGTGACTAACAATTACACTGACTTAGCTCACACTAAGATTCACTCTCTTAGTCTTCTCTAGGATCCGATCAACCTTGATCTCCTAAAGGAACTAAACAAACTGTTTATCAAGGAAATGTTTACAAGAGATTTGCTTCTAAAAAGCTGATAGTAAACACAATGAATTTCAGATGAAAGAAAGCTTAGAATATTTTGAATATGTCTTGCGCGTGTGTATTGCTTCTTCTTAGTTTCTTAGCCGCTTCTTTCAATCTTCAGCCTCTATATATACTCCAAGGATTAGGGTTGAGCGTTGCATGGGAAATGCTACCGTTGGAGGGCAGTTCTGGAAAATCCAGCTTCTGCTGTGGCTGAGAACGTTAGGTAGGTCGTCAGGAAGGTACACTTGCTTTTGTACTTGGATAGCGACTTGACCTTTTAACCTAGGAGACTTCTGATCAGGGGAATACTTCATATTGGAACTTGTGAAGCCGGTTGATCAGAGTCAGAGGGAAAGCACAGATCCTCTGACCATTGTATCTTCTGATTCTGAACTCAGAGGGAAGAACATGGCCTTCAGAGTTTCTTGCTTCTGGACTTCAGAGTTTCCACTATTCAGCTTCTGGATCTTCAGAGTCTTCTACACCATCAGAACATCTGAACCTTCAGTGTTTCTTGGCTATCAGAACTTCTGGATCTTCAGAGCTTCTAGCGACTGAGTCCACATCAGAGTTTGTATAGCTCCAGAACTTCTGAAGCTTTTCCACTGTTCATACTGAACATGGTGAATGCGAAAGCGTTGCTTGGGTTACCCTTTATACACAGTGCTTCTGATTTGTGTGAGATTGAGTTGAGGTCAGAGCCTGTAAATAGCACACTCAGAAAAACACGTTAGAGTACCACAATTGTTCATATCAAAAGGTTAACTTGTAATCATCAAAACATAGAGTTGTACTACTAGATCAAAACTTGATCTTACAATCTCCCCCTTTTTGATGATGACAAAACTAAGATTTTTGATGAACAATTCTTAAACATTAAACTGAATTCACTCAGAGTTTAGAGATATAGAATAAGACTTATCCTGATGTGAATAGTTTATCTTGCTCATTCTGAATCCAAGTCACTGCTTGATTCTGAGCTTAGCTCCCCCTGAATCTAATACTTGATGAAAACGTTAGTAAAGTCTAGATTCTGAGCTAAAACATATAAGAGTTCAGAGTGAAAAGCTTATGACATAGATGAAAAACGAATAATCAGAGCGCATAAGTGATCAGAGTCATAGACAGGGTATCAGAGTCTTGGGTATCAGAGTCAACTTAGAATCACTTCAGAAGAAGTGAAATGTATTCCTTGTATTTGCCCAGTGACACATCTGTGGTCATGAAGGTGGAACTCTTAAAATCTCCAAAATAAAAATAAGTCACACTAACACATCTTACACATCAAAAACTGGGTGTACTCCCCCTTTTTGTCATGAGCAAAAAGCTTGGGGTGTGAAAAACTTAGCTTGAAGTACAAGGTACTCCCCCTTAGAGAAGGTCTAAGTTGAAAGAAAATGAAGACGATGTAAGAATCAGAGTTAGGCGATAATACGTAGAAGAGTTAATGCAAGGGATGAGCGTTTACCACCGGTCAAGTGAGTAAATAGAAGGGTCAGTTACCAAGAACTTAACCTCGAGAAACTGTAGGAGCATTAACTTTCAGAGAGAAAGTGAAGCCTATAAAAAAACGTTGGAGAGAAAGGTAAGCTTCACACCTCGAATAGTTTTCAGTAAAAAAAAAATGGCATCATACAGAATGGCATTAGAAGAGCTCAGAAGGAAGGCTTTTGAGGACGATATGTTCCTCAATATGAGACATCCCGATGGTACAAAGACCATACAAGAGCTGACGAAGACACAGCTGGAAGAAGATCTTGGTCCAGAGATGGAGAAAGATCTGAAGGAGTTCCTCTGCTTCGTGGAGGAGATTCAGGGGCTTTGCCGGCGGGAGCTGAATCTGCTGGAAGAGAAGGAGACTGTGGAAAAGAGACTTAAGACGGCAGAAGAGAGTCTAGAGAGAGATGAGCTGAGCATCAGACTCGGCAACATAGAGTATACACTGGATCGTCTGGAGAAGGAAAGAGTGGAGCAGCGCCAAGAATGCAGAAGAATGAGGAAGGATCCTCCATTCTAGATATAGGGAATAATGTATGATGGAAAGAATTATGATGTAAACATAGAACAATTATGAATAAAACAGGTTTTGCAAACATATGTGACACAAATATATATAGATAGATGCATATAGAATCACAAACGAACAAATGAAAATAAGTAAATAAATAAAAAGAAACAGAGTTTAACAAAAAGGAAAACAAAGTAAACGAAAGAATAAAAAGAAGAGATCCTAAGACTAAGGTTTGTCAGTGCGGCGCAGAAGTTCCATCATCATTTGCTTCATCTCAATCAGCATGGATTCATGAGTGTCAAGACGGTGGTCCATGATGTCGAGTCTGGATGAGCTTGTCGGAGTAGAGCTGGAAGGAACGTTCTGAGCAGCTTGAGGTTCTGGAATGGAAGCAGAAGCAGCAGGAGTAAACATAACTGGTGCAAGTCGCTCTGCCTCAGCCTCAGCTTCAAGACGCTCTGCCTCAAGTCTGGCTTGTTCAGCCTTAGCTGCTGCTTGATGTGCAGCTTCTTCTTCTTGTTCTTTCTTTCTCTTGGCTTCTTCAATGGCTTCAAGAAGCTTGTTTCTCTGTTCTAGTTCGTGAAGAGCCACCCTCCTAGCAAGCCTTTGCTTTGCAGCCTCAATGCTCTGACTTCCCTCTGCATGCAGGAGCTGCAGCATAACGGGAAACTGAGCCACCAGCCAAGTGCTCAAATTGTTCCACTCATCAGCCACATGTTCAGCATTCTCACTGAGGTCAGTCTGACCGTGCACATTGCGGAGCCTCAAGGAGGCTTCATGATTGAAGATATTGATGCACTCAGAGAGAGATGTGGGTTGAAGGTGAGTATAGGGAATTATGGAGAGGTTGGTCTCAGGAGAGGCTGGGTGATTGCTGCTATGAGCTTCAGAGGCCCCTTGTGGAGAACCAATGTTAATTATGGGAGCATTGGGTTCAGAGGTTCCACGGTGAGGGTCTGAAGTTTCAACCAGAGGGTGAGGTGATCTAACCGAGGATTGGTTAGATACTGATTGTTCGGGTTCAGGGTCTGGTTGAATTGGCTCTTGTTGGTCAGGGACAGGGTGAGCTTGTTGAACTAGGGGATCTGCCTCTTGGATAGGATGGGCCAAGATAGGTTCATCTGGGTCAACTAGACGTTCAGGTCTAGGGCCAGGATATTGCCTAGGGCTTGGACATGTAAGGTAATATTCTTCCAAGGCAGATACCTTCTCTTTCCTAACCTCCATGAATTTTCTAATTGATTCAGAGGTATTGGAGGGAGGAGAGTCAATCACATTGATGGGGAAGGATACAGGTGTGAAGGCTGATGAAGAGTCTGTATCCGTGGTTCTGACAGCAGGACGTGCTGATGCTCTGGGAGCAGAGTGATCAGACGTTCTGGGTTGTGGTTCTGTTGGTTTGGGTTCTGGTTGGTTTTGGATGAGTGGTTCAGAAAGAGATGGGTCATATGGAATGGTAAGGAGAGAGGTTGGATCTTCTGACCTAGAGGGTTGGTTCTGAAGCAAATTCCAGAGAGGTGCTTCAGTAGGAGAAGGTTGAAAGAAGGAAGATCTTGGGGAATGTGGTGGAGTGGTGGTTTGTGCGGCTGGTTGGGTTTCAGGAATAGGAGTGAGGGGATTTGAAGAGTGTTGGAGTAAGGCAGAAATTGGGAGTGCATCAAATAAATTCAAATCATCATCAGAGGCAAGTGCAGGCTTACTTGTATGTGCTGATGATCGAGTCACTCTGGCAGGAGCTTCAGTCCTTCTGACCTCTGCAGCAGCTGGTTCCACCCGAGTAGGCTTCACCACAATTTTGACTTTCTTCTGCTTCTTCTTTGGAGGACCATCCTCACTATCATCACCATCATCAGCAGCAGGCTTGCTCTTCGGTTTCTTGACCAGAGGGACATCAGATTCCTCTGAGGATTCTTCCAGAACCATCTTCCTCTTGGTTTTCTTCTTTGGAGGAGAAGAATACTCTGGAGCTGGTGGAAGTCTGCTGACAAAATCATCAAGGTCAATCTCGAATCCTTGAGCCCTGAGGTCTTCAACATAGCATCTGATGGCGTCAGGATGGTCTGCTTGAGTCCACAGAGGGTAGTCATTCAGAGGCATTCTTCTTCCTCTGATCTCAGAAGATGTGTCCTCATGAGCAGGAGCAATCTTCTTCTGGACCAAACCCATCTTCTTCAGAGAGTTGGCAGTGAAGACATCGCTGACAATTGTGCTCAAGTCCTCTGTGCAACCAGCATCGATCAAATCTTGCACCAAGTTGCTTTCAATGAGAAAGTCTGAGAGCAGCCTCCCAAAAGGGATATATTTGATTGCAGACTTGATGGAGGCGGTGGTGCGAGACTTCCGGATGCATTCCTTCAAATAGGAGAACAGGAAGTAGGGAAGGCAGATCTTCTCCTTGTCTTGAATGAAGAACAGCATCGCCTTCTGGTTGAAGTTGATGTAGTCTGGAGAACTGCCCTTTGGTCGTTGATTGATGCAGTTGAGCAGGATCTTGTGCCAGATCCTGAGTTTGGGGTGAAGGTCCATCACCTTGTAGCTCGTCTTGCCCGGTTTGAAGGTGGTGTACAGGGCCTTGTTGACTATGTCCTTGGTTCTGGGGTTTCAGCTTCGATTCCGTCAGTGAGAACCGATACCCATGAGCAGTTTCTGCACCTAGCAGATTCACGAATGACTCTCC